>NC_077233.1:248115202-248415202 GCF_027887165.1 Monodelphis domestica
CTTCCTTCCTTCCTTCCTTCCTTCCTTCCTTCCTTCCTTCCTTCCTTCCTTCCTTCCTTCCTTCCTTCCTTCCTTCCTTCCTTCCTTCCTTCCTCCCTCCCTCCCTCCCTTCCTCCCTCCCTCCCTCCCTTCCTCCCTCCCTCCCTCCCTCCCTCCCTCCCTCCCTCCCTTCCTCCCTCCCTCCCTCCCTCCCTCCCTCCCTTCCTTCCTTCCTTCCTTCCTTCCTTCCTTCCTTCCTTCCTTCCTTCCTTCCTTCCTTCCTTCCTTCCTTCCTTCCTTCCTTCCTTCCTTCCTTCCTTCCTTCCTTCCTTCCTTCCTTCCTTCCTTCCTTCCTTCCTTCCTTCCTTCCTTCCTTCCTTCCTTCCTTCCTTCCTTCCTTCCTTCCTTCCTTCCTCCCTTCCTCCCTTCCTCCCTTCCTTCCTCCCTCCCTTCCTTCCTTCCTCCCTCCCTCCCTCCCTCCCTCCCTCCCTCCCTCCCTTCCTCCCTCCCTCCCTCCCTCCCTCCCTCCCTTCCTTCCTTCCTTCCTTCCTTCCTTCCTTCCTTCCTTCCTTCCTTCCTTCCTTCCTTCCTTCCTTCCTTCCTTCCTTCCTTCCTTCCTTCCTTCCTTCCTTCCTTCCTTCCTTCCTTCCTTCCTTCCTTCCTTCCTTCCTTCCTTCCTTCCTTCCTTCCTTCCTTCCTTCCTTCCTTCCTCCCTCCCTCCCTCCCTCCCTCCCTCCCTCCCTCCCTCCCTCCCTCCCTCCCTTCCTTCCTTCCTTCCTTCCTTCCTTCCTTCCTTCCTTCCTTCCTTCCTTCCTTCCTTCCTTCCTTCCTTCCTTCCTTCCTCCCTCCCTCCCTCCCTCCCTCCCTCCCTCCCTCCCTCCCTCCCTCCCTCCCTCCCTCCCTTCCTCCCTCCCTCCCTCCCTCCCTCCCTCCCTCCCTCCCTCCCTCCCTCCCTTCCTTCCTTCCTTCCTTCCTTCCTTCCTTCCTTCCTTCCTTCCTTCCTTCCTTCCTTCCTTCCTTCCTTCCTTCCTTCCTTCCTTCCTTCTTCACAGTGTTTTGCACATGTTTAATGTTATCTATTTAAGTGTTAATTGGCAAGATAGCTGTTATTCCTATAGTGAATAGAGATGATATTACTGTTTAAATCATCCTGAACTTGCAGTTAAACTTGATAGGCAGTGAAGTAAATAAATTCTCTGGTGCCATGATGCCTTGATGATTTAAATAAATGGTTAGAAAGAAGGAACAGGTCTAAGAACAAACATGGAGAGATCACTTTAAATAAAATATTTACTAATGTGGATCTGCTTTGTTAGTAGTTTGGTTTGATGCCTGGTAAATTGCATTTGGAGTTGACCAAATGGAAAGTGATATATGTTGAGCACTAGAATAATAAATATAAGCAGAGATCAATTGAAGTAACCTAAAGTGGTATCGTTTTTGAAAGAAGACTTTGAGTTATAGCTCCAAAACGTGGCTAACAAAAAGACTCAATTAAAAAGTAAATTGGAAAACTATAAAGTGCCTGCCAAATACAAGGTTAAGTTTATGGAAGTTATAAATGCTAAACAGTTTCCCTGGAAGATTTCAATTTCTGCCTACTTTCTTGTTTTGTCTCATTGTATCTAGCATTTCTTTTTATGAGTATTATTACACACCAGGAGGACAATCAGTTATATCAGAGACATTCATTGTAAAGCTTGAGTCAATAATTTTTATTGAAATAGGACAAAAACAGAGGTGCCTGTGTCCACAAGCATGCTTAATGAGAAGAGAATATCAAATGATGATACTGTCAGAGTATCATGAAGAATCTTTGAAGGAGAGAAGAAGAGAGAAAAACTTTTTTTGTGGAAAGGATAGAATGTACTTCACTTAAAAATCTATTAAAATAACATGGTGCCTAATACACTGTTTGTGATTAATGAACATGTATTGATTGATTGTGAAAAAAGCCAGAACATGCCTTGACTTTGTTCTAATATCTTTATGAAAAAAATATCTAATAATGTCAGTGGCTAGCAGTATGATTTTCTAGCCTGATAGTTTGCCCATAATATGAAGTAGAAATGGCCATAATTGTGGGGAAGAAGAGATGAGAGCACTTTGGGGATTTTGTTTATTTTTTACCCTTTTTATGGACATATGACCTTGTAGTAAAGTAGAAAACACACAAGCATACTGGTTTTGGAATTAGAGAAACTGGGTGCTAATTATGAGATGTAGGCAAATGATTTTACCTCTCTGCCTCAGTTCCTTTATCTCTAAAACATCAAGATTAGATGTGACCTATGAGACCCATTCTTGCTCTAAATAAATATTATTATGCTTAGTAGTACAGTAGGTGGAATACCGGGTTTTGAGCCAGGAAGATGAGTTCAAATTAAAACTCAGACACTTATAAGTTGAATGACCCTGATTTCAGCTAGTTGTGTCTTACTGAGAATTTCTTTGCTCTTTCCTCACATTTGCGCCAAGAAACATCTAGTGAAATCTAGCCATGGTGGATAATATTTGGGTCAGATGGTAAGAATAATGTACAAAAATTGCTATTATGAGGAATAATGAGGAAAGAGGGAAAAAGGTTTTATGAGTTCAGTGGCAGAGAATGAAGCATATGAAGAAGAGACTTGGGAACCTAAAGTATGGTTATTCATTCATGAGGAAAATGCAAGGTCAACAAAAAACATACTTTTTTGAAGTAGATGAAAAGAAAAACCAAAGCAAAACAATAATTAACTTTGTTAATGAATTAATTTTAATTTTACTATTTATTATTTAGTCTCATTATTATCAACATTGAGATGGCTATATACTTTAAAAAGAACTTCCTGACATATTTCATTTCACATAACACTCCTACAATTCCTTTCCATAACTTTGTCAATATTACTAAGAATCTTCTTACTTCTTCCCTAAAGGTAGGGTGATAAAATTTCAAGTGAAATTTTGACATACTGGATAATGTTTAGGTCAGATGGTTGGAACAATGTGTAAAAGATAACAGAAAAAGGCTTAATACTTTGATGAAAGTCTACATACAAGGACAACAGTCAAAGATAAGTAACAGCAGGATGCTGCCAAAGACTTTGGAGTCATGATGTCCATATGCTAAAAGCCAAACACTCATGAGAAAAGAGCTCTTTAGTAGAATCAAAAGTGTTCAATCAATCTTTAGGGCAAACATCTATTAAATACATATTATATGTCAGGTACTGCAATAGGCTATAGGCATATGAAGACAACAAATAACAATATTTGCCCTTAAGGAATTTACATTCTCTTGGGAAAGCAAGATATAAATATTTTTGCACAACCAGCAGGAAAATAAACACATGGTGCTTTGGTGCTGTGTTATTCATCTCTTGATGGGAAGACTAAATCATGTTTATTAATATAATTAATATAATCATATTATGACTGTGTCACCATAGTAAGAAGCTGGTCTTGTTTGAGTTTGAGACATGTTTCTAGGGTAAGATGAAATGTCCAGAGAGTGCCATTATCATTTCCAAATGGTATAGGACCAACCACATATAATATCAGGAAAATAGATGTGTTAACACTGATAACTTTGCCCTCCTCTGAATGTCAGTATCAAGTGAAACATTAAACAAGGAGACAAATACTTTCCAAAAGCACTTCTTATTGTCAAGGAAGATGTTTAATGAAGAGTCAAAGAGGAATTCTTCAAAGTTGGCAAAATTCTACAGATGCATTCCTGTTTTGTGATGACATCATTCTTATTGTTTTAAGCCCTGGAACTCCACAGTGCCTCCTAAATAAACTAAATAATCTCAAAAGTTTGGCTTTAATAATCACATGGGACAAACAAATTGAATGAATTGTTCAGCCTTTGGTTGGATGAGAAATATATAGAACTAGCTCATTAGTACAAAAAACTTGGACAGACAATGCAGATGGGCCATAAACTAATCTTGGAACTGAATAGGGGGAAGGAGAATGGTTTACATTTGGAAAATTACACAGTGATTTTAATAAACCCAAGCTACTCCCTGAAACATAGGTCTATCTTTTTAATACCAAAAGTATTGTAATGATGCAGTGTGTCCCTAAAACACAGCATGTAACAATTTGTAGGGTAGTCCTGTTTTCCCTGTCTTTCTTACTCTCAAGATACTTCCCTTCCTGTTTGTTTCTTCTCTCTCTTATTTCAAAGTTTTATTTAACTTATTGGTTCTTTTTTCTTTTTCCCTTTTATTTAGTTATTTGATTCTCTACTTTTCACCCCTCTCTATTAAGTAAAGTGCTTTCTCTCTTCTTCTTCAATTTATTAAAATTTTTTTCTATGTCTTTTGCAAAACAATTTTATTTCCTTATTCTTTTCATTATTTTTCTTCCCTTTCTGTCTGTTCTATAGTTTTATTCCTTGATTCTTTGCCTTTTTCTATTCTGCTGATTGGTTCTCCTAATGCATGCCATTGATTCTACTTTCACAGGTCTTTTTCTCTTTCATCCTTCTAAGGTTTAATGCTCTTTTGAAAATCCACAGGGTCTTCTGCCTCATCAGGTGTGGATTCATTTTTCTTTGTCATGCATTTATTCATAAGTGTGTGTATAGACTCATTTAGCAGATCCAGAAGCCATTTTCCCTTTTGTTAATCTCTTCCTTGCTAGTTTATCTCCTTGTATCCAAGTTTTTAAACTGGGTACAAACCTTCCATTTAATATCTTTGGCATGTTTACTCTTTTTAATTTAAATTCCCTTAATGCACATTTTCTAACTCCTTCTCCTTTGATGGCAGTTTCTACAGTAGTTGGACCCCAAAGCTACTTCAGACTTGTACTATGATGGGCAGTTAATATTAATTTTCTTCAAATGATTTCTGGGAAGACTGAATTGGCCACAGCTGGAGGCTGTTCTCTTTCTTAGGCTTTGTGGAGGGTTGCACACACTGGCATTCTGACATAGTTCCCTTTGTTTTTCAGGATGGTCTCTGTTGAAACAAAGAGCCCTCCTCCACTGCTGTTTCAGTCAGAAGAAGCATATACCATTTGGGTCTCTTCTGTAATGGACCTCCTTAGAATTATTGATAAGGAAGGTAGAATTGAGTTCTGGTGGAAGCCAGTGAATTAGCTTGTGTGGCTCAATGTATGATTGGGTAAAAAGTGCTAAATGGTTATGTTAGAAAGTTAATTCTTACATAAACTATTTCTGACATTATTTCATTTTTTCTTCATTAGTGTACTGGATATCTTAGGCCATGGAGATGATTGAAAATTGTTTTGTCTTTTGTGTGAAATTCTTATTTTGGAGAGATCTAAGAGATTATGAGAAGCAAAAAATGTTTATCTTCTCTCTGATTGGTTACATGTCCCATGCCACAGTTGTTAAAGAGTTAAAGTTTTATTTTACCCAAAGGGTAATAGAGAAATACATTGTGTGTATAAATAGGCTATAGAATATTACCAACAAAGAACTGTATAGGAAAAATGGGTAAAAGACATTTGCAGAAATGTATGTTTAGAAAATAATGTTGACTAATTATGTATCAAGAGCTAGGGACAGCTGATGGTGAACCAATTTAATCCCTTGACCAAGCCAAGAATTCTATAAAAAGGTATATAGGATATTGAATATCAGCTCTTCTTTGGAAAATTTGTAGAAGTAATTGATCAAATTATCCTGAATGACAGGGTGTGGATAGGTTATGACTTACAGTATTGGTGGAAGTACCCACATCAATGACATCAGAGACCCAGTGAGTATTAATATATAATGATAAGGACATCAGTAGATTTTTCACTGGAATCTTCTGTATCTCATGAATAGAGAATATAAGAACCCTGAAAAGAAGTATATATGACCATCTCTATGCTGTGAAGATTGATATTAACATTATATATTTTAAAACATTCTCAAAAGGCACACTAAAAAGTACGTAAAATCTGCCTTAAGCAATGCCTTCACTTTATAAACAGTTAAAACACATTATAGCTATAAAGCTGTGTAAAAATTGAGTTAACAATGAGTTTTGTAATTATGTTCTATCAATCATGAGTGTTCACAATTCTCTTGAATTTCTATATGGGACACATGTACCAAAAGACGTCCAGATCTTCATCAAGAAGAAAGAGTGCAATATAATAATGGAATGGTCTATGATACTATAATAGAGTAAATACTTTAATGGCTCCTCCTCCATTTTGGCTTCCGGTCTGTATCATTTTCCTAATTGAAGGCACACTATTAAGATTTACAATTTGAGTGATCAGTCATATGTCTAAAAATAGCCAATATATATTTTTATATTTTGTTTAAATACAAAAAATAGATTCAAAACACTTAGAGTCACAAATAATAATTAAGTTATATAGTGTTTCATAGTTTGTAAAATGCTTTCACATATATTATCTCATTGGAGTCTGAATAAATCTGAAAGGTATGACGATATCCTGAGGAGATACAGATATATTTGTCTCTTTTTACAAAGGAAAAACTGAGTGTCCAAGACATTAAGTGACTCAACCATGGTTACAGAGTTATTAAGTACCAGAAGTGTGATTTGAACTCAGGGTTTTCTGACTCCAGGTCCAATGCATTCTCTACTAGGCAATGTTGCTTTCCCAGTTGTACAAGAATAATCTTCAAAACTATCCACAAGCTGAGTAAGCTGTATGTTCTGATAAATAGGTACTGTAAGATATTTGAATTTTTATCTTCTTCAGTAAGTTTTATGAAAACAATGCAAGTGTTCTTTTATTAGTCTGCATGTCCTCTTTTTTATTGTTTGCACAGAAGATAACAAGAGAGAAGGACCAAGAGAAACAACTATAGGAGGATACATAGATATTTGATGATCATAATGTTTTTGTGTCCCTCAAAATTATTTGGAACAAGAGCTAGGTGTCCCAAGGGTAACCAGGGAGCAGAGTTTTTGGTTGATTCCTTGGGAAATAGCCAAAAAATATAGAGATATTCTTCTCCCTCTCACCCCTGACTTTGGACTAGATCTGTAAATTCATTTGGATAGGGCATTCTCAGGAAAGAAACTCCCTCTGCCAATATTTATCAATATCTATACTGTAATTTATAATCTAAATGTATAAGTTGCCCAGAGGGCTGAGAGGTTAAGCTCATGGTTAAGTAGTCTGACGAAATAAGTGTCAGAGGCAGGGCTTGAACTCCAGTCTTCCTGACTTCAAGACTAGCTCTCTAGCTACTGTGACAAACCATAGCACCAAAATACAGCAGAAAAATGCATTTTTCATCATTTTGTTTGTAGCATCATCTTTAATAATAATATTGATGATGATGTTAGCAGCAGACTATTAAAGGAGAGGAGAATTTGATACCACAGGGAGGTAGTGGTATCTCCTCTAGCCCCTAACACCCTCCTTAAATATTCCCTCCATCCTTCTTCAGTGCATACATAGATTGGACAAAAAGGTGTAGACATACATATAATAAGAAAAATGCACTGGATTTCAAAATGCTGTGGCTTCTCTTTTCATTAGAAATATAGTTATGTGAATCTATTTTCTTGGACAGTTGATTAAACCATTCCCTCTCAAAGATAATACAGAGTAACTTGGAAAAATGTATTTATGCCAGTAAGCTATAGCAAAAGGTGCATACTCTTTATCTTGAACTAGTTGCTAAAATCTAAGGGTGATAATCCTGCTTCTTTCCTTTTCCTTCTTTCATATCCCTATTTCAATCTGAAGAAACACTGAATATGAGGACCAGATTTGCTAGAAAAGATAAATGGGACCCACTTGTTTTATGGACACACATTCATGCATTCCTCTCTGCTAAGTGGGTGTCCCAAGTATTTCAAGAAAGCATAGAACCTTCTGAAGAAGCTTCACCTCTTGCCATTGTAATTCAGGTTGTCAGTTAAACAGATGTTCTTTTCCTTGTCAAGCTGGTTTCCTTGGAGGCACTACATCAAGTGAGTGACTTGTGAGGCAATATTGCCTTATACACTCATGTTTCCATTGGTGATGAATGAGCTTAAAAACCGTGCTTAAACTGTGCCCATATGGAATGATTAATATGCTCGTCTTCCATTTCACTATTTCAGCCTGGTGTCTGTCTTTTTGAGGATGGATCTGGTATTCAGAAATAGCCAAAGGTCATTTGAAACTGAGTCTAGCAAATAAGATGAAACATCAAGCTGGGTAATACTCTTTTGGGTCAAAAACAAGGTGTGACTATAAAGCAATGAGGTTGGTCTTCATTGTCTTCATAAACTGGCTCACCAGGCAGTTTCCAAAAAGGAGATCCCAAAGGGTTTTGAGTAATGACTGCCTTGTTCATAAAAGTGTTCCCAAGGTGATGATATTTGAAGAATGCATAATTGGATGGACTTATCTGTTGCTGCAGATAGTCACAGTGGGATAGTTTAAAGTTAGGATAAGGTAAGATGGTCATCTGTTTGAATTCACTCATTTTATAAATAAGGAGTTCAAGGTTTTAAGAGAAGAACTGACTTGTCAGAGGTAACACTGGTATTAAGCATTAGCATTAGACATTGAACCCAAGTCCTTTGATGCCAAACCCAGCACTCTTTTCCTTTCCTCTCCATTGCAGGCATATCCATGTAACATCCCACCCTCTGTCATCACAGATAATAGTTATAGGAATGCTGTACATAGTCAATTTAATTCAATTCACACTATTTAGAGTTTAAAATTTGTTAGTTTTTGCCCTTTTGAAGCTAGTGAGGTCTGCTTTATGTGAGTTACCAGGGATAGTGGGAATAAGTTGAGCCAAGATTGAAGACAGATTCTAGGGTCCCAGATCATGGACCCCCCCAAAAAAAGATAAGATGGAATAAGCTTACAACTCCAAGGTGGTGTGGAAAGATTCCTTTGCAGGGAAGAGTCTAAATATCAGGGATGAGTCAGAGAAGACTTTTAAGTATTGGAAAAGTGGTTCAAAATGAAAAACTCAATTGAAGATCAGGGAATTATAGGATAGGGATTGTTTTTCAGGTCACTGAAAATTCAGAGTTGAAAGAATATCTTCTATCAGTGGAACAGATCTGAGTCTGGAAATTTCTATGTCGTGCCAGAGTCACAAAACATGTACTCAATTCAATGACTGAAATGGAGACACTGGTATTCCATAAGCCCCATGATTGCTCTTGTAGTGGTCACCATTAAGAGTGGAGCATCATGGGATTAGGGTATGTAGGCATTTTTGTTGTACTGAAACAACACAGAAGTTGAAGCTAGGACTTTCAACAGCTTCCTCTTTTAACAATTTATTCTCGCTAAGTAAGTGCTAAGTTCTTCTAGGTTGATAAGAAAATAAAAGCATTGTCTAAATTTGTGTTTAACATTTATTGATGTCTTAGTTTATGGCTCTGCAGTCAAAATATAGCAGATTGGTCAACAAAGTTCATGACGTATTAGAATTACTCTAGGGTCAGTTAGGTACTGCAGTAGATAGAGCACCAGGTGTGGAGGCAAGAAGGTCTGGGTTCAAATCCAGCCTCAGACATCTCTGTCTCTGTGACTTTGGGCAAGTTATTTAACTGCTATTTATTTCAGTTCCTCATTTGTTAAACAAAAAGTAAGGATACACAGGAGAAGGAAAGGACAAACCGTTCCAGTATCTTTGCCAAGAAATCCTGATGCACCAAAGTTCATAGAGTCAGTAAACTTAGACCTGATTAAACAACTGAAAGAAAACAAAGGATCATTCCACATCACAGTAATTTCAAGAAGGTACTGAATGGTGAGGGAGTGGAGACAAAGGAGCTAAGATGGAGAAAGGCCCAACTTCTAGTTCATCACCCTTCTATGTACTCTGCTCTCCTTGGACCTCATATGGAGTATCATATTCACTTCTAGGGGCCATGTTTTAGGAAAAGAATTAAAAAGCTGGAAATAAGCTCAATAATAGAGAACTACCAGAGGAATAAGGCCATGGTATTTAAAACTGGTTAAAGGAAGTAGGAATTTTTAGTCTGTAGATGAGCACTACCTTTAGACATTTGAAAAGTCAATAGATGTTAGAAAATGTGAATTTTATCTACTTGGCCCCAAAGAATGGAACTAGGACTAAAGAAATGAAGTTGTAGAAACATAGAGTTATGTTTGATGTCATAATTAAAAAATTAAACAAAACAGTAATAACAACTTCTTAACAGTAAGAGCTGTCCAAAAGTAGATCTGACTGCTAATAGAAGTTATTGTTACAGTCACAGGGTCACGGAATCATCACAGGTCATTAAGTCTAGGTGATCCCTAAATAAGATTTCTCTTTAAAACTTATCCAAAATATGGTCATCCAGGTTTTGCTTAAAAATCTTCAGTTCCACTTCTCTGAAAGTCTTCTAGTAGAAGTTGAATGTATACTTGGTAAGAATGCCATAGAGGGGATTCTTGGTCAAATATAGATTATACCAGAAAGAGTTGGAAGGGACATGAAAAGCTGAGATTCTCATTTGGTTATAGCTATAATTTATGCCTAGAGTGAAGATCAAATCTCATGATATTTGTATTTTGTAAAGCTAGAATTCCATTTAAGCTGTTTTAAAATTTCCTCTCTCTCCCTCTCTCATCTATCTATCTATCTATCTATCTATCTATCTATCTATCTATCTATCTATCTATCTATCTATCTATCCATCTATCTCTTTATCTATCTATCTATCATATCTATCTATCTATCTATCTGTCTGTCTGTCTGTCTGTCTGTCTGTCTGTCTGTCTGTCTGTCTGTCTGTCTGTCTATCTATCTATCTATCTATCTATCTATCTATCTTTCTATCTATCTACCTTTTGTACTTACCCTTGCATTTTGAAGAACACTTCCTATGAAACACCAAAATGAGTGATGTATTGCTTTCTGGGAATAAGGAGAAAGAGAAGGGCAAATTTGTGATCTTTTCCGAGCCACAAACAATATTTACGTTTTGTAACAAGGGAAAATGGCATGAAATACACCTTCAGTTTTAATATATGGAAGAAGGCAGAGTGTGGAATAGCGTAAGTAGGTTACTGTCAGAGACATAGATATAATTTAGATATCTTGTAACTTCCTAATCTATTTTTATTAATTGCTGAGCTCAGCTGTTACAGTGCCTTTTGAAATTTTGACATCCTTGAGAAAAAGCCCGATTTCTCTAATCTAGCAACAACCCAGCGTTATCCCTTGAATGTGTCTCTGGAGTTGTGAAACCCAAGAATTCTATAGAAAATAGTGATGTAAAGAGATCAGGACTTGTTAGCAGAGTAGCAGGCTAAGTGTCATAAAAATGAAACAATATTTTGGGATTGAGAGTTTCATAAATAATGGTGATGTGACACCATAACAAGGCAGTATACATATATGTGTGTGTGTGTATCCATATATATGTAAAATTCCCATGTACATGTAATAGAAAACTTTTTAAAAATACTGAAAATATCCTATCTCAAATCCCAAAACATAACTAACTGCTTCTAATACAATTTCCCTACTGTGGAATTAGTTTAAAATTGGCTTACATTCTTATATTGTATCATCATGATAAATTACAGGAGGAATCATACTTATTAGTTACTATTTTTGAATAGGATTTTAGAATATATAGCTGAAATGAATCCTAGAAATCATATAGTCCAACTTCCTAAATCAATATTTCTGTAAGCACCTATCATAAATCTTTTGTATCACCCCTTCCCTTCCCTTTATGGGCAACCCTGAATTCTACCCCTTAGCTATAAATTATCTCTTATCTTATCTTGCCTCAGACCAAGCTTCCATGCCACACCCCTGACCATTCTAGCCAGGTCATCTCTATTCAGGATATCAACATCAACCTCCTGCCAGTAATGCTGATATCCTCTTCCAACTTTTCTTTATGTGTATCTTCTTCTATTGTCTTTACAGGTGGTGCTATCTTCTTTGGTTGCTTGTAGTTATCTTCTCAATACTTAGTAGAGTGTTTTAATATATGTATATAATTTATTTGATTAAATATTTCACAATTAAATAAAAATTAGCATTTATTATTAAAATTTTTGAGTTCTATATTCTGTCCTTCCTCAACTATTGAGAATGCAAGCAATCCATAGATGAAACATGTGAAATCATACAAGACATATTTCCACATTAGCCATGTTTCAAAAGAAAACTCACACACAAAGTCAAGAAAAATAAAGTGAAAAATATGCTTCGATCTTAATTCAGAGTTTATCAGTTCTCTTTATGAGAACTGTGGTGGATAATATTTTTCATTGTGTGGTCTTTAGACTTGTCTTGCATCATTGTCTGGATCAAAGTGGCTAAACTTTTGCAGCTGATCATTATAATGTTGCTGTTACTGTGTACAATCTACTGGTTCTGTTCACTTCACTTTGCATCAGTTAATGTAAGACTTTCCAGGTTTGTCTGAAACTATTCTTATTGTCTTTTGTAACATAATAGTGTTGTATCACAATCATATATCACAATTTATTCAGATGTTCCCTGATAGACAGATAGCGTCTCAATTTCTAATTCTTTGCTACCACAAAAAAAGCTGCTATAAAATTATTTTTTGCAAAAAATATGTTTGTCCTGACATATACATGTCAGACCTCTGGGAAGGGAAAGACTTTAAAACCAAGCAACACACAGAGTCACAAAATATAAAATAAATAATTTTGATTACATCAAATTAAAAAGTTTTTGTACAAACAAAACCAATGAAACCAAAATGAGAAGGGAAGCAACAAACTGGGAAATATTTTTCATTACAAAAACCTCTGACAAAGGTCTAATTATTCAAATTTATAAAGAGCTAAATCAATTGTCCCCCAAATCAAGCCATTCTCCAGTTGATAAATGGGCAAGGGACATGAACAGGCAGTTTTCAGCCAAAGAAATCAAAACTATTAATAAGCACATGAAAAAATGCTATAAATCTCTTATAATTAGAGAGATGCAAATCAAAACAACTCTGAGGTATCACCTCACACCTAGCAGATTGGCTAACATGACAGCAAAGGAAAGTAATGAATGCTGAAGGGGATTTGGCAAAGTCAGGACATTAATTAATTGCTGGTGGAGTTGTGAATTGATCCAACCATTCTGGAGGGCAATTTGGAACTATGCCCAAAGAGCGACAAAAGAGTGTCTGTCCTTTGATCCAGCCATAGCACTACTGGGTTTGTACCCCAAAGAGATAATAAGGAAAAAGACTTGTACAAGAATATTCATAGCTACGCTCTTTGTGGTGGCCAAAAATTGGAAAATGAGGGGATGCCCTTCAATTGGAGAATGCCTGAACAAATTGTGATATATGTTGGTGATGGAATACTATTGTGCTCAAAGGAATAATAAAGTGGAGGAATTCCATGGAGCCTGGAACAACCTCCAGGAAGTGATGCAGAGTGAGAGGAGCAGAACGAGGAAAACAATGTACAGAGACTGAAACACTGTGGTACAATCTAACGTAATGGACTTCTCCATTAGTGTCAATACAACATCCCTGAACATTCTGCAGGGATCTAGGAGAAAAAACACTATCCACAAGCAGAGGACAAATTATGGGAGTAAAAACACTGAAGAAAAGCAACTGCTTTACTACAGTGGTGGAAGGGACATGAATGAGGAGAGACTCTAAATGAACACCCCAAGGCAAATACCAACAACATGGAAATGGGTTTGAATCAAGGACACATGTGATACCTAGTGGAATAGCACGTCGGCTATGGGAGCGGTAGTGGGAGGGGGGGAATAAAAGAAAATTATCTTTGTTTCCAAGGAATAATGTTGGAAAATGACCAAATAAAATAATGTATAAAATTAAAAATATGTTTTTACTTTTTTATTTCTTTGTATACAGACCCAGTGGTGATATATCTAGGTCAAAGAGTATTCATATTTTATGACTCTTTGGATGTAGTTACAAATTGTTTTCCAGAATGGTTCACAATCAGCGGTATCCCCTTTTTCCACATTTCCTCCAGCCTTTGTCATTTCCTTTTTCTGACATGTTAATCAATCTGATAAGTGTGAGGAAGTACCTAACGGTTTTTTTTAATTTGCATTTCTCTAATGAGCTGTGATTTAGCACATTTTCTCTTATGATTATTTACAGCTTTGAATTCTTCTGAAAATGGCCTACCTATATCCTTTGACCATTTAACAATTGAGGAATGGCTTGAATTTTTCTAAATTTGTCTAACTTGTTAATATAGTTGAGAAATTAGGTCTTTATCAGAGAAACTTGCTAACAATGTTTTTTTTTTTCAGTTTGCTGTTTTTCTTCTAATTTTGGTTGCATTTGTTTTCCTTGTGCAAAAATGTTTTAATTTCATGTAATCAAAACTATCCATTTTACTTCTCTTGATCCTCTATATCTTTTGTTTGGTAATAAATTCTTCTCTTGTCCATATATCAGAGAGGAATCTTTTTTCATGCTTCTCTAGTTTACTCATGATGTAACCCTTTATGTCTAAACTATTTATCCATTTTTACCTTATCTTGGTGTACACTGTAGGATTTTGGTTTATGCCTATTTTCTGCCAAATTGCTTTCTAGTTTTCCTTGTAATTTTTGTCAAGTGGTGAATTTTTATACCCAAAGCTTGGATCTTTGGATTTTTGAAATGCTAGATTACTATGGTAATTTACTAGTGTTTGTTTCCTACCTAGTCTACCCCTCTAAACCATCATTCTATTTCTTATTCATTACTAGATTGTTTTCATAATTATTGCTTTGTAATTTTGAAATATGATCCTTAGTACAATGTTTTGCAATATACTATGTGTTTAATCAATGTTCTCTGTTTCTCTCTGTCTCTGTCTGTCTCTGTCTCTCTGTCTCTGTCTCTGTTTCTCTCCCTCTCTTGCTCCCCTCTTATCTGCTTATCTATTTTATGCCAATCACTGGAAACACAAATTTAAAGATTGAAGCTTGTTCCTCTCATGAAGCTTAAATTCGAATGGGAGAGACAGGAAGTACATGTATAAATATATAGTAAATGATTTCAAATATATACAAAGTAATTAAATAGAAATAATTTTAAATTGAAGAAAAATTGTTGAGAAAATTATGAGAAAGGTGACCTAAATTATAAGTAGTTGGGTTTGGGGCCAAATCCAGTTCCTGTGACTCTAAATCTAAGGCTTTTTCTTCCACACAATGTGTCACAATATCCAGGTATTTAATTTCCGATAGATTCTTTGTCCTTGTTTCTCCTTCTGATTTTTTTCTCTTCTCATCATTCTTTTGCACTTGTTGCTGGTTATACTTTGCTTGACTCTGACGCTATCCCATCATTCCCATTCCTAGCTCTACCAGCTCCTGATTATCTCTTGGCATCTATAGAAAAAACACAAATATTCCATATCTCATATGGCATAATCCTCAGCTTTTTACGTCTTGATTTCTGTTGCTTATCTAATTTTTGTATCTTTGCTGAGCAGATCCCTATTTGTTTGTCCTAGCATCATTTTGGCCTCTTAGGTTTGTTGCTCCCCATCACTTATGGCTAAACTGAATCAACCATCTAGATGGAAAAGACATCATTTTAAATACATTTAAACAACTCTTTAATTTATCAACAAGTAATTTCTCACATAGTGATCCATTGTTGATCCTCTCACTTATAACAAGGAATCTGTTGGAATAGGTTAATGGTTTTAGAATCAAAAGGAAACTCAGAGGTCAACTAGTCCAGAGGTGTTAAACACCTGTATGCATCTATCAGGCAACACTCTTGAGTGTTAAACCAGATTAAAACGTAATTAGATAACATTTTTAAAACTAATAAAATATAATAAAATAAATATGAAGTAAAATCATGTTATTATGTTGGCTACTAAGTCAGTATGAGACCTGTAGGGATGTTTATATGTAGTGAACCGTGTTTCTGTTTGAGTTTGAGAACACTGATCTACTTTGATTCTTTTATTTTGCAGAAAAAAGACCCAGAGAGATGAAATAATTTGCCTAAGATTAGAAAGTAAGAAAGGTGGTATTGAAACATTGTCCTTTTACTCTGGTTCCACTGTTATAAGACAGTACGAAATTAACTATGTGTGTATGTGCTTGTGTGCATCAGTGTGTGTGTGTGTGTGTGTGTGTGTGTGTGTGTGTGTGTGTGTGTGTGTGTGTGTGTGTGTGTGTAAATGGTTAAAGGTAAAAATAGAATAAAAGGTGAAATATATTTGTAGGGAATTTAACGGAAAGGAAAGGATTGGTCCACATTGGTCATAGACTGTGAGGGCAACATATTTTTAATGTTTCCCTCCACTAGGACCTTCTGAACTAACAGTCACCCATCTGCAGTGTGGTTATAGTGGGGTACCAAGTCCAAAGTCTGTTCCTTAGGAAACATCACAAGAAACAAGAAAATTGTCTTCAGAGACCAAAGTAGGCATGCCAGCAGTTATGTTTTGTATAAAATAAATAATGCATTTTGTTTCCAAAGGGCTCCGACAAACTATGGTGGGGGAAAAAATCAAATCTTTTACTTTTGTTTTAGGGTGGTGAGTTTCATGACAGAAATAAAGTGAGTATGTGTTACATAAGTAATTTATTAGTGCATCTTGGCATTGCAGCACTAATAGGCTTGCTGCCAGGTATTCCAAGCTGCAGTTTGTCATGTCTGACTCGAGTTCTTTCAGCAATTGAAGAAATGGCCTTCTGCGGGCTGTCAGTGACAGATTCTAGCTCACTCACATAGATAAAGCTCAATTAGCTCCTGGTGAAAGCATCTTTTAAAAATGCAATGAGCTGCATGCACCATGAAAGATAGGTAGACAAATGTTATAGCAAACAAAGCACAATGTTGACGTTACAGAAGGAAAGGACAAGTCTACGGAACAAGTGGAAAGTTATCCCAGTTCTTCCATTTAAGACAAGTGATTATGATTTTAGAAAATTATTGGGACAGTTAGAAACTAACTTTTCATTTGGTATATTGTACTGTTATAATCCTAAACAATTAGCAAAGGTCTGAACTAGAATCAGAACTATTGGAATTTGTACATCAATCCAGGTAGAATCCTCTTTGGAAAATACATCAATTTTCCCCTGTGTAATTTCCTCATCTTTTGTGTTCTCCAGTCTCACTTCTTCAATACTCTTATTCCACTGAATTTCTGTTGTACCAAAATGAATGTTCTGAAAAAGAAAATGTGCCTTTATTGCTTGATTGGGCCAGATTTTCAATTTGGGGATAGAATCCACCATATTTTATGAACTAATTTGTACTCTGTACAGGTGGTTGAATTTAATAGCCATATTTATTTCTGGCTCCCTTAAATCATAATTATAGCAGATAGTTACAGAGTGAAGATTTGATTGGCATACAGCCTAAATGAATAAATGAAAACTCTGTATTCCTAGACACTTGTCTCTGACTTCAGAAAGACAATTAGAGCTAAAGTCTCAAGAAATTTCACAACATCAGATTGGTTACCTTTTCATATTGGGTAATTCACTGGGGTTAGTTTGAAAAGAGGAGATCAAATACCCTGCCTTGCCCCATTAAGGCACTGACAATTATGAACTGAAAACTTACAATTGCCTCAAAGATGAAACTAGACTGTATTTCCTACACACTGACAGAAAATTCCAGAGCTATAATCACTTTGTTGTTCTTCAGAGGACTTCATTCCTTTTTGCATTGACTTATGCTTGCGGCCCCTTTCTGCTTTAGTCTTTTCTTTTCCCCTTTCATAGGCATATTTCAGAAATTTAATAGTTAAGAAGTAATACTGAATCTTCCTTAGTCTTGGACCATTTGGGAGAATGTTTCTTATTCTTCTCTTCCCCTAATCAGTTTAAGACTGAGTCATGAATAGTTAAGCCAAGTCAAAAAGCATTAAAAAATTTTTATTTTTTATAAATGTATTTATTTAGAATATTTGTCCATGGTTACATGATTCCCATTCTCTCCCTCCTCTCTTCCCTCCCCTTGGCCAGTGCTGACAAACCATTCTGCTGGATTAAACATGTATTAGTGCTCAAAACCCATTTCCATATTATTCCTATTTGTAATAGAGTAATCTTATAAAACTAAAACCCCAATCATATGCCCATTGAACCAAGTGATAAATCATATGTCTTCTTCTGTGTTTCTACTCCCACGGTTCTTTTTTTTTTCTTGATCTAGATGTCATTCTTTCTCCTAAGTTCTCAAAAAGCATTTTAAGTACCTACTATGTAACAGGAACTATGCTAAACTTTGGAGATAGAAAGGTAAAAAAAAATATCCTCAAGGAGCTCACAGTCTACTGGGGGAGGCTACATGCAAACAATGATGTACAAAAAGATATATACAAGATAAATTGAAGATCATATCAGAGGAAAGGCACTAATATTAAGGTAGTTTAGGAAATACTTCCTATTGACGGTAACATTTTATGTGAGATTTGAAGGAAGTCAGGAAAGCCAGGAGGTAGAAATGAGGTGAAATTTATTTCAGGAATGGGGGCCAGCTAGTGAAAATGCATGGAGTAAGGAGATGGTGTCCTGTGTAAGGAAGAACAAGGAAGCCAGTATCACTGTGAGTAAAATGTAAGAAGATTGAGAAGGTAGAGAGGAATCAGGTTATGAAGGACATTAGAATCCAAACAGAGGATTTTATGTTTAATACTGAAGGATATAAAGTTAACCTAATAAGGAAATCTTGGGTTCAAGTTCTGCCTCTGACACATTAGCTATCTTTCACTAGAAAGTTAACCTCTCACCGGCTTAAGAACATATATGAATATATTACAGAAGAACTGTAGATCTGTATCAGAGGAGAAACTTCTTTGAAAGTAGCCTAGACCAATGATATCACAGGTTTGGACCCCAAAGAGACAAAATAATATATTTGATCTCTTATGGGATTCGAGACATTTTTACCATGTAATAGGGGTAACATAATTTTAAAAACAATATCCTATAAATGACTATTTTATGAAAAATCCATTATGGTTCTTATCACTGTCCTTTCCCTATCTCACCATGTACTTTCTTTGCTTCTGTAGAATTTCCTCCATTTTCTGTGATTTTTTTTTTTTGGCCACCAGGAGTTTTGGTTAATGATTAAAGCTGAGGAAATGAGGAAAAGACCACTTACTTTAACTCACATTTGTATTTTGATTTAAGATTTACCAAGGTTTTTCCTCACAGCAATTTGGGGAAATAGTATGAAGAAACTGAAGTCCGAATATGCCAGTGACAGTTTTCTTTTTAC
Organism: Monodelphis domestica; assembly: GCF_027887165.1. Taxonomy (NCBI): domain Eukaryota; kingdom Metazoa; phylum Chordata; class Mammalia; order Didelphimorphia; family Didelphidae; genus Monodelphis; species Monodelphis domestica. Next base: position 248,134,324 of record NC_077233.1, read on the forward strand.
CATAACCAGTATATGTTAAAGTCAAGACTTGAACTCAGGATCCTAAAGGCAGTCACAGAAATGGTTACCATTTAATTATTTTTAGTCACATTTGTTTATGCAAAGAGGTCAGTTTGTACAGAATAGTGGAGAAGGAATATATCATGATTTATAATGATCTCTCCACTGATATTCTCTATCAATCAGTCAGTCATTCTTTTAATTAACATTAAATATAACTGCAAAAATGCAGGTGTTATTTGGGAGTGTTACTATATTAAACCATCAGTGATTATTGCATGAGAATAATTTAGAATGATTTTCCACTTCTCACCTCATTTCTTGTTGTTTAAAGTTATTTTGTCATTTTTCCCATTTGTCCTTTTGTCTAGCTATGCTACCATATTTTCATTGTTGGGATGGTTAATGTATGTGTGGCATGTAGGGCTTGAGTTTTTATTTTATTACCAAGGGCATCATTCTTTTATCGGTTTGAGATCATACCCAGAAACTTGGGCACATATTTTAAATAAATTCCCTAGAAGCCCGGTAACAGGGTCCCATAATTATAAGTACATTAACCATGGTCTATTAAAAGGATGCTTGGCAAAAAACAAACAAATCCCAAAAAACAAAAAAGCAGAACAAATAAAAATAACAATAGCTAACATTTATATGGTTTTAATATGTGAAAAATGCATTTTATGTTATCAGTGCATTATACACAATAATAACTTTTCATGGCAAGTAATATAACTACTATCAATCCTATTTTACTGAAAAGAAAAGACTTTGAAAACAGACAAGTGATGTAGTCTCAGTCACATAGAAGGTTAAATATTGGAGTTAGGATTCAAAAGATAGGATTGATTGAAGCCAAATCCATTAACTCTAGAGACTAACAGGCAAATCATAATTATCCAAAGTCACACCATTCATACTCTAGTGACCATTATGGATCTTGAAGAAAATCAGGCTCATTTGAAACTGTGCCATATAATCTTGTCTCTAAATCTTGTCCCTATTATTATCTATATAAGCCATCATTCTTTTCAAAGGAGCAATCCTAAATGTGGGTGTTGGGCCTTTTTCTACTAAGATGATCTAATTCATTATCTCAGAATCTTTTTCATGATCAATGAAATCTCTAAATCTATGTTCCATCACTGAGTTTTTCAAAGTTACTTCTGTCCTCTGGAACCACTTCTTTCTGTAGGATCTTTGAGCTTTCATGAATCTGCTAAAGTTTTGGACTCCTCTTCTTGAGATTGCTCCTCCTCATTGCTGAATCAAATGATCTTCTATGTATCTATCTGCAACTGTCATCATGTTGATATATTATCATATTCATATATTACATCATCACATTCATATATTATAATTTTTTCAGTCATTCCCCAATTTTTGTATATCCCCTTTATAGTGTCCTTTTAATCTGTCTTTGATTTCTTCAGGGGATGTAACATAAACAAATTCTCAAGAGAATGTACATGAAAGAGGAGATAGAAAACCCACCTTATAATCAGAAAGTGAGGAATTCAATTTCTGTTTCTTATGCATACTAGTTGGAACCTTATGCAAATCATTGCATCTGAATATCTCAGGTAATTTATCAACCAATACACATTTGTTAAGGCCTACTGTGTTCAGGGGATGCTTTGCCTATACCTGAAATTCATTGGTTTAAGGGAATTCCCTAGAGTCGAAGCTCCCTTTAGTAATTCATACCATGTGCTCCTTTGCAATTTATATCCTTAAATAGTTGCCTGAGGCTTTGAGAGATCAGGTAACTTGCCCAAGGTCATATAACCAGCATCTTTCAGAGTGGAAACATGAGCCCAGGACTTCTTGAATCTCAATTTGACTCTTCCCCAAGGCGAGAGGTACCACACATTTGACTGGGAAGCAATACACCCAATTTGTTTGGCCAGAACCAGCTTGGAGCATAATTGGGAAATAATTTTTAAATGAATAAAAGTGCAATGCAACAGTTAATATTAACATATAGTTTTCTAATTCAAGTATGAATTTGATACCTATTTTTCTAGGTCAGTGATGGTAAACCTTTTAGAGACCACATGCCTTGCCCTCATCACCATGGAGTGCCAGGTAAGCCCCACCCCCATATTTCCCCATAGGGAAGGGAAACAGTGCTCCCATTAGGCTGCTGAGCATAGGGGTAGATGAAGTGAGGAATGTCCTCAGGGAGTGTAGAGAGGGAGAGGGGGGTATGTGCTCCCTTTGGGCTGCTGGGCAGAGGGGTGGGTGAAGTTAAAAAAATGTCATCAGGCATGGTAGAGAGGGGGAGGGAAGCAGCCCCACCTGAGTTCCTCTGCCTTTCTAGTAAGGAACTCAGGGGAAAGGGGAGAGGCATGTTCCCACAGAGAGCCCTCTGTTTGTTCTTTTTGGCATTCATGCCATAGGTTCACCATTACAATTCTAGGTAATTCTATTTCCTAAGGATACATGCAGAAAGGTGTCAGTACATCTGTGAATAGAGTTTTCCCATACTGATGAAATAACAGGTCAGAAAAAAACCCAATACAAATGTGTACAGAAGCATACTTCCTTATTTCCATCCTTGATGAAACTGTATTCCAAACACATAGCTATTAAGGGCTCTCATTTATATTATTAGGGCCTTTATATTCTTTTGCTAACTGGGAATTCATTTAAAATGCCTGAGAGACTTTTATTTATTTATTTTTGAAAATTTTATTTAGTCAATTTAGAACATTATTCCTTGGTTATAAGAATCATATTCTTTCCCTCCCTCCCCTTTCCCTGCCCCTTCCCATAGGGGACCCACAATTCCACTGGGTATTACATGTGTCCTTGATCAGAACCCATTTCCATGTTGTTGGTGTTTGCACTAGGATGTTCATTTAGAGTCTACATCGCCAGTCATATCCCCTTGAACCTTTTCTTTTGTGTTTCTACTCCCACAATTTTTCCTCTGCATGTGGATAGTGTTTTTTCTCATAGATCCCTCCACATTGTTCAGGATCACTACACTGCCACTAATGGAGTCCATTCTATTTCATTGTACCACAGTGTATCAGTCTCTGTGTACAATGTTTTCCTGGTTCTGCTCCTTTTGCTCTGCATCAATTCCTTGAGGTCATTCCAGTTCACATGGAATTCTTCCTGTTCATTTTTCCTTTGATCACAATAGTATTCCATCACCAACAGATACCACAATTTGTTCAGTCATTCCCCAATTGAAAGGCATCCCCTTTTTTTTCCCAATTTTTTGCAACCACAAAGAGCAAAGTTATGAATATTCTTGTACAGATCTTTTTTCCTTATTAGAGACACTTTTAAATGAAACAGATTATATTGATTAATGACTAAATTGGTGTTACACCCAAAAGTTTAAAAACAATCAAGTTTCTCTTTTTATTTACAATTCTATTAAGGTACCAAACTTTATTTGGTTTTCTCCTTTAGCTGGAATCTCTAGAACTTTCTTTAACTCATTTTAACTTTAAGATATCTTAAAATGTATACCTTGACTGAAACACTTTAGAAGACAGGTACAATTGTAAAACAAATAATGAAACACATCACTAGAAGAATTAAAACAATAATCTTTTTAACATTTATTACACCAATAAATTAATGTCTAGGTTTTGGATTGAATCATTCACATTTGATATTTCCCCTCATTCAAGACCTCACATTCCTTCTTGTCATAATGCATATAATACATGCATATAAGAAGAACAATTCTAAACTCAAATCTCATTTATCTTCTCTGGGCTCCTAAATGGAGTTATTTCTTATTTTCTTCTGTTCTTTTCTTTTTAACCACATCATCTCTCAATCTAGTGCTTCCTTTGAACTCTGCTTTTCTTATTGTGATGGCTTGTCAGATGGATTTTTAATACCTTATTAAATTGTACTTTGTAGCTCAAGGTATTTACCAAACTTAGGGATCTCAAAGTTTTGTGTTATTCTTGGACATATTCTATACTTACTCTTGTAAGCATCTATCTTTGGAACACATAGTTTCAAACAGGTTTTTTTGTTTGTTTGTTTGTTTTTTGTTTTGGTCAAGGACAACAGCATACTAATTTCTCAAAAGAACAGAGCCACATGATAGTTCTTTTACCTTTTTTTTGTTATCTGTCAATAAGGCTTTATCACTCTTGAATATATATCCTGAATACATGATAATAGTGATGATAATGTCATATGTAGACCTAGGGACAACTAATTCTAATTCTTCTCTTTTTCCTTTCTGTTATTTTGTCAGGTAAAATATCCATTCTGTCCTTTTCTTCAACATGTTTTGTTTTAGTTTAAAAATTTTATTTTCTATATGTTTTTCTAAATAAAAAAGATTTATTTTACAAATCTCGTTTTATTTATCTTTTCTTTCTATTGATTCTAGACATTTTTTTGTATCAATGGCCATTTAATTCAGTTTTCACTTTGAAATGAGGAAATTGGGACCTCAGGCAAATAAGTAACTTTCTTGAAGACACATAGGTAGGGAGTATCAGAGTTGGGATTTGAACTGAGGTAACTGAGAGCCTCTTCCATCAGCACAACATTTCATTTAATTCTACACCAGACTGTATTTTTTAAGTGTAACTACATTGCCAGCTCTTTTTGGGTGAGAGTCCATCTTATGGCTTGTACTTCATCATATCTTAGCACAATGATAGATAAGTAGGCAGATAATTAGTGTTTATTAATTAATTGGTAGCTACATGATTGATTTTAAAGTGAATCATAGAATAAAAAGAGTTAATAATGAAAAAAGAGATTTATCTCTATTTTTGCCCTCTAAAAATGAAAATATGTGCCTCATTATGTATTACAATACAAACATGTTTTTAGACATTATATCACAGTTTCTTTTTTCCTTTTATTTCTATTTTTCAGGTTACATTTCAATACAATTTTAATAATCATTTTCTGACATTTTATGACCCATGTTCTCTTCCAAATATCCTTTTCCCAACCTCCCCAAGATTATAGGTAATATGCTATAGATTAGACATGTTATCATAAACATGTGCTTCCATGTTTGTCATTCTATAAAAGAAGACACCACTTAAACTAGAAAAAATTCATGGATGAAATAAAATAAATAACAGTATGCTTCAATATGCATTTAGACCCTATCATTTTCTTCTGTGGCAGTAGTTAGTCTTTTTCATCAGTATCTTGGAGTTATCCTGTATCTTTGCATTACTGATAATAGTTAAGGCATAATAATAGATTAGCATACATTATTATTATGTACAACAATCTCCTATTTCTGCTCACTTCATTTTGCATCACTTCACTTTCTAGTCTTTTTAAGTTTTGTGTTCATCCTGTTCATCATTTCTTATGAAAAATAATATATTATAATCATATAACATAACTTGTTCAGCCATCCCCCAGTTGATGGATATGCTTTGTTTCCAGTTCCTTGCCACCAAAAAAGAGCTTCTTCAAATATTTTTGAACAAGTAGGGCCTTTGTCCCTATCTCTGATCTCTTTAAGATACTAATGATGTTAATGCTGTGTCAGAGTATGCACAGTTTTATGGCCCTTTGGGCATGGTTCCAAATTACTCTCCAGAATGGTTGGATCGGTTCATAGCTCCTCCAATAGTGTATTAATGTTCCATTCCCCCCCCCACAACATTTGTCATTTTCTCTTTTTGTCATATTAGCCAATCTGATAGGCATAAGGTGATATGTCAGAGTTTTTTTAATTTGTATTTCTCTAAATGATAATTATTTGGAACATTTTTGTTTCACTTGACTAAAGATAATGTTAATTTTTTTCATCTTAATATAACATGGTTTCTTACCCTGAGATCCACTGGTTTCATCTGCCCTATGCCAGTATAATCAACTGTCCTTATTTATCTTTTTTATTTTGTGAATTTTTGTTTTTATTTTATTAAAGAGCATTATTGTAACTTCTCCTTCTTTGATTTATTGTAAACCTAGTAACTTTTATTCCAGGACTTTGGTTTTTTTCTTTCTGTATATACCTTGGTTTTTTCAATGAGATTTTTGCAAACAGTATTCTTTAGGTTTTGGTTTTTGTATCCACTGCCACTCATCTTAATATTATGGACTTGCTTAATTCACATTTAAAGTTAAGAGAAATAGGCTTATGTTTTCTGTCATTTGTTAATCATATTGTTTTCTTTAAAAATAATTATTTCCCCCTTTCTTTCCTATAAACAAGGTCCGTTGTCACTTCAGTTATTTCAGCTTATTCTACTTTAGGAAAACCCTATTCCTAATAGTTCTCTTCACCTTCATGGTGACAGATCACTCTTCCAATTTATTATCCTTTTTCCTAGTTTTGGAGTTTTGATTAACTTGTGATTTCTTTTTTCTTTCTTCCTTTTACCTAGTTATTTATTTCTTCCCTTCTTTTTCCTTTCACCTAAGTAGTCAAATAGTTTCCTATCTTGTCTTCTCCTTCAACTTTGTTAGTTTTACAAATTCTCTTTCTGTTTTTTTTTCAAAAAAAGGACTTTTCTCCTTCATTCTCTTTATTATTTGTCTCTCCTTTCTCTTTCTTCTAGACATCTATATTTTGATTCATAGTCCTTATACTTATTTTTTCTTTCTTTGGTCTGTGTATTCCTTGTGGAATTAAAGATTCTAAAGCACATATTTTAGATTTTCTCTTTTAAACAACCGTTAAGTTACTGGCTTGTACATTTTGCCTCATGGGCCCACTTTTCTGTTTTGTATCACTTTTATAAACAGCAATTCCTGCTGGAAATAGAAGATAAAAGCATTGCCCTATGTTAGGAATCTTCTTATATCCCTGTTGGTTCAGTTCATGATCACTTCTTCCCATTTATCATGAAATCTTCTCTATTGGTTCATCTATGCTTTCTCACTCTCCTAGGTGTAATTTTCCCCAGGAATTCTAAATCCTCTTCTTCTGAGTTAGGATTATTTGTTTCTTAAAGCATCAAAGCCCTACTGATTATACCAATTGATTACAAGGTCATTGTCAATATCTATTGCTTTCTTTTCTTTGTTAACCTTTGATATGATTATGGTGCATAACATATTTCCCTTTATATTCTTCCTTCCCTCCTATTTTTGATTCCTTTCATTCTGAATATTAGAACCATAAAAGTATTGATTTACATAAAGGTAGTGTATTGTGAGATCTGGTCTATGATGTTTCCTGCCTATTCTCTATCATCACTTCTATTTAACTCTTGCTTTCACTTGTTTTCTTGTGTACTTTTAGAAAGAAATTTCTTAATAGTCTCTCTATTCTGGGGCCACTAAATAAATGACTCAGTGAATAGAGATGGGAAGGCATGGGTTGAAATATGGCCTCAGACACTTCCTGACTACGTGACCCTGAGCAAGTCTCTTAAACCCAAATGCCTAGCCCTTACCAGTTTTCTGCCTTGGAACTGATATGGGTTTTTTTTTTTTAATAGCCTTTCTATTCTCTTTTGTTGATGTTGTTCTTGATTGCTGTATTTGTTTACTTTTTTTGGGGGTATTTCCTTTGTCTGAAATGTTTAAAAACAAGTTATTTGTTTAGATTTGAATGCTTTGAATGCCCCTTTTTTATTGAATATCTACCTATATGGTTGCATTAATGTTTAGGCTAAGCTTTCCAGGTTATGGTGCTGCATTTTGAATTACTCTGTTCCTCAGGGAATTATTGTATTACCTCTTACAGTTATTGATGGTTGAAGATTTCTTTTGTATTTGAATTTACCTTCCTTTACATTTGAAGGTCTTTACCCTAGTTGCTTTGAAAATTTATCTTTTGAATGATTGTTTTTTAATTCAGAAGTTCTGGCAATTTTTTTTTCTTATATTATTTCTTGTGTAGTGGCATTTGTTTTTTTTTATTTATTATATTCTGCTGGGAGACCTATAGTCTTTAATTTGCCTTCATGAATCTCAAAAACAATCAGTTTTGCTTGTTTAGAGATTATGATTTTGTAATATATTATTCTCTTTTTCCAGATTGTCCTTTCTTTGCATTAACATTTTCATTCAGATATTCTCTCTTTTTTATTTTGGTGTGATGACACAGCAGATCTAAGATTTTTTATTTTTCCAATTATTTCTGCTGTGCAGGCCATAAATTCTGATTACACATTTATATTTATCTTTTTAAAATACTTGGGAATACCCTGATATAGCTCTCATACTCTCTTAGGAATCTAAAAATTTGTCTGACTCATCAGGTTCTGATTTATTTTCCTTTGTCTTGCAATATTTATTCATAGAAGTATGAACTCATTTAAGTGATCTGAAGGTCATATTACTTTCTGTTGTTAATATATTCTTTGTTGGTTTACCTGATTATGCCCAAGGTCTTTAACTGCATTTTCTTACACTTGAAAGCTTTGGTAATTTCAGCCTTCATTCCCTTTATTTTCTTATTTTATTCACTTTCTCATTCCCCTTCCTCTGGAGACTGAACCAGGTGTCTCAGTCTCACCTTCCTCTGGAGACTGAATCAGGTGTCTCACCTCCTGAGAAGGTGTCTCAATCTCCTTTTGCACTGGGCAATTCACATTTTACTGGCTTTTGTTTCTTCCCTTTAGTGACTCTAAAGGGATAGAACTGGCCACAGCTGGATGCTGAGCCCTTTCCCTCAGGCTTTTTGAAGCACCACACTAATTTACACATGCTGGCATCTTGTATAAGTTTTCTCTGTTCTTCAGTTCTTTTGCTGGGTTCTGTTGTAGTACAGAGAACTTCTATGCTGAAGCCACGCCTGTAGCAAACTTCTATCTTTTTGTTTACTCTGTGCTATAGAGAGGTGGGAAGAGGGAAAAAATAAGTTAAATTGGTCTGCAAGCCTGTAGGTTGACTTGTAATGCCTTTCTAGAAGAGTTATGGCTACTTGGGTTAGAGGTGCTGACTGAGCATGTTAGGGTTAGGGATTATTCTTTGTCATTAGTTCATTTTTATTATGTTATTAGAGTTCTTGGTGTCAGCCCATAGAGGCAGATGACTTACTTTATCTCTTGCACACCATTCTCTTTTTGGAGAGATTGTAGAGTCTATGATTAGCAGAAGAATCTAATTTTCCATCTTCATAGACAAAGGAACCAAGTCTCTAATGGTGCTTTTATATTTTGATAACTATATTTAAAAATAACCAGCTCCTTTTGTAATCCTTTATATTTTATTTTACACATTTAAAATATTTTCTGAAAAAGTGTCCAGAGACTTTACTAGATAAACAGAATGGTCCATGATAGAAAAAAAATTTAAGAACCTTTGCTATTAGAACCTTATGTCAATTTTGTTTGGCAGGTGATATAAATATTATTATCGACTTTTTGTAATAATAAGACTGAGGCTGTGATTTTAGGCCACTTAACTAAATTCCCATGAGTTGAAAGTGGCAGATATAGTCTTAAACCCAGGTCTCAATTCCAAACTTCTTTAAAGAGTATATCATTTCATCTCTTCAAGGAATTTCAGATTTAGAAGGACTTTAGAAGTTATCTGATCTATATCTTGGCTAAAAATTGTCTGTTGATGAGAATCCCAGGAAAACTTCCTTTCAAACACTGAATAATGTGCTTTTGCTACTTTAGTTTTATTTCAACTCAGGATTTCTGTCTTTTTTGTCTTTCTTTCACATTGTTGATTACATTCCATCCTTAACTTCAATACTATCTCTCAATTTCTTCAGATATTTCATCTCTCTGCTTTCTGTTGGTAGCAACTTGTCCTGTTATTTATTGTCCTCTGGATACTTCTGAGCATAGATGGCAGAGACGATTGTGTTGGCTTTTGAAATGAAGAAATCAAGGCATTGACTTCAAGATTGTTTTAATTATCACCATCACAAGATTGTTTATATTGACTTGCCATTATGTGTGGAAATTGAAAAAAAGAGTCCTAGAACTTTTGTCAGAAGTAAAAAAAATAAACAAACAGGAAAAAGATATCCTAAACCTAATACATCTAAAACTGAATGCATTTTCTTTCTCCCTAAGTCTTCTCCTTTTCCTTAAGTTTCCTATTAATTTCGAGGGCACAACTATTTCCTTAATCACCCAGGCTAGCAGCTTGGATGCCAACTTGTCACTCTAATCCCTATTCTTCATTTCCAGTCTCTTATTAAATCCTGGTAATTTAATCTTAAGTAACATCTCTAATATATGACACCTTCTCTATCTAAAACTATTAGCTACCACTCTATTTCAGGCTCCCACCACCTCACACCTGGACTACTACAATAACTTTCTAGTGGTTCTCCTGCCACAAGTCTCTCCCCAACCCAGTACATTCTCCATTCAGCTCTCAAACTGATCTTACTGATGTTCAGATATGACCATATCACTTTCTTATTTACTAAACTCCAGTTGATCTCTATCACCAACAGGAGGATTTCTGTTTGACATTCAAAGTCCTTCATTAAGGGAACTCCCTCTCACCTTTTAGTCTTCATACTTCTTTTCACATACTTGGTAAATGCAGTAGAGCTTTTCTTGTCAAAGATACTTTATCTTCTGACTGGTATTTTCTGGCTCATCACCTATGACTCATGGTTTTCTTCTTTTCCTTCAAATCCCACCCCAAATCTTACTTCCTACACAAAACTTCTTCCAATCCACTTAATTCTGTTGTCGTCCTTCTGTTGGTTTTTCCAATTTATCCTGTCTATAGCTTCTTTATATTTAGTTGTTTATAAGTTATCTCTCCCATTAAATTTTGAGCTCTTCAAGAGTAGGGACTGCCTTTTGCACCCTCAGTACTTAGTAGAGTATCCAGAGCATAGTAGGTGCTTCATAAGTGCTTGTAGAGGGGCTGAATGACCAAAAATCAAAAAAATAAATGCTACTTGCTATTCTGATTTAAAAAAAAATACATGATTTTATGATGTTTTTGAAAAGTGTTACTGCATTTATCAAATATGTGAAAAGAAGTATGAAGTCCAAATTTGACTAATAATATATTCATTTTGTCCATAGAAAGTCATTATATCATGGGTTTAAAGATTTGGAATTAGAAAAGATTTTAGTGGAAGGTGAATGTCTCAGTGGATAAAATTCTGTATTTGGAGACTAGCAAACCTGACGAGATCTAGGTTTTAGCATCCAAGAATTACCAGAAGCATAGGCTGGCTTTCAAAGAGGTAGAGGAACTAGAGATTAAACTGCCAACATTTGCTGGATTGTGGAGAAAGCAATGGAATTCCAGAAAAAACAAACAAACAAACAAAACAAAAACATCTACTTCTGCTTCATTGACTGCACTAAAACCTTTGACTGGGTGGATCACAAGAAAATGTGGCCAGTCCTCAAAGAGATGGGAGCACCAGATTATTTTGCTTGTCTCTGAAGGACCAGTATGTGGATAAAAAAGCAATAGTTAGAGAAAATATGGAATAACTAATTAGTTCAAAATTGGGAAAGGAGTATTGAAAGCTTGTACATTGTAATTTTATTTATTTATTTATATGTAGAGTGCATCATGTGAAATGCCTGGCTAGATGAATCAAAAGCCAGAATTAAGGTTGCTGTGGGATATATTGATTATTTCAGACATATCGACAATACCACTATGAAGAATTAAGTAGTCAATGAGAGAGCAAGAGAAGAGTTTAAAAGCTGGCTTGAAGTTTAACATTAAAAATACCCTAAATCTTGGCAACTGGTCCCATCATTTCCTGGGAAATAGAGGGAGAAAAAAATGGAAGTAGTGCCAGATTTTATATTCTTGGGCTGAAAGATCACTACAGGTGGTGACCAAAGTCATGAAATTAAGATGCTTGGTCTTAGAAAGCTATCACAGTCTGGACAGCACACTTAAAAAGCAGACATCCCCTTGCCAATGAATGTCCATATAGACAAGAAATAGTTTTTCTAGTAGCAATATATGGCTGTGAGAGTTGGACTATAAGGAAAATTGGGTGTTGCAAAACTAATGATTTTGAGTTGTGGTGCTGGAGAAGATTCTTGAGAGTTCCTTGGACAGCAAGGAGATCAAATCAGTCAATAATTAGAGAAAGAATTTAATTCAGACTAGTCACTGAAATGCCAAATACTGGAACTGAAATGCAAATACTTTAGCCACATAATGAGAATTCAGGCCTTACTGGAAAAGACCCTGATGCTGGGAAAGATTAAAGGCAAGAGGAGAGGAGATGGCAGAGGTTAGGATGGATTGATAGTGTCAAACAAACAACGAACATGAATTTGAGATTTTGAGAGATAGTGGAGGATACAAGGACCTGGTATCACAAAACGTTGGACACAACTGAGTGATTGAATGGCAACAACAAAGGCCGATCTAGCCTCAAGCTTTTACTGTGTGATCTGTTTTTAGCTTCTGTAAAATGCTGTTTTATGTAAAATACTTTGAAAACATTAAAGGGCATGAATTTAAGGTAACCTAGTCTAATCATCCTATGCTATAAATGTAGAAACTGAGGCCAAGCAAGGTGAAATTATTTGACTAAGGTCACATACCAAGAAGTAGGTCATGAATCTGAACAAGTCTTCTAAGCTTTGGTCTAGTAACCAATACAACACAATCCCCTAACCAGAGCCATAATTTAGCTCTTCTAATCCTAATAACAATTCATGGCCCATTAGGCTGGACTCCTCTATCTAAAGTGCCAGAATGGTAATGCAACAGTTCCATTTTCCCCCGTCTTTGTTTTATTTGGTACAGTTTCTATTTCCTTATATTGCATGTATAATACCATGGTATTAAGGCTTTAAATTAGGCTTCTTTTGCCTCTAATGGTATAAATAGTTTATTATAAACATCTTTACAGATCTCTTCTTTTTTGTTTGTTGTCCTAGTTCATTCCTTATTTTTATATTTAAAGATATTTTATTTTCTCATTTACATTTAATAATAATTTTCAACATGTTTTCCAGAATTATAAAACCCAAATTTTCTCCACCCCCAATTTGGAGATGGTAAGCAACTTGATCTGGCCCATGTAGGTATTATCAAATGAATCAGTTTCTATAAGCATTAGATTCATTTAAAAATGCATGTAGGGCAACATCTACCCCTGAAAAACAAAATAAAACAATTAAAAAAGCCTGAAATTTAATAGTGGAGTTATGAACCTTCCTACTGACACAATTCTAACTCCGGCAATGCAAATGGTGCCAGAGGTTTCAATATGTTGTCTGAGAACCTGACCACATTGAGGGTGATTTATGGCCAAGCCGACTAAAAATTTAAATGCCTTTTCTAGGCAATGGTACATTTTTCAATACAACAAGCACCCTCATATATGATTCTGCATTCTAGTACTGTACTGCCTGTGACAATATAAGCCTTTTCTGATAGGGTAACATTTCGAATCCAAGATTAAAATCTTGGAAACTTGTCAACAGAAAAGGATGATAATATGAGTGAAACTGCAGCTATCAAAAGAAAAATGCCTTGCAAGTAATTTCAGTAATGGTCAACTTCTTGTAATTTTCTCTTTCCCCTTGACTTCCAAGGAAAGGGGGTTGGCTCTGAGGTCATTTTAATATTTTGGATAAGTATAGCAGAAAGGAAGAAATACATGATCACAGGTAAAAAGTAAGTTTTTCAATACAACAAAAATCAATTTATACATTTCTCTCCTTATTTGCATTTCTGATTCTGACTATTGAAAATGTTTCACTTTTGATGAATAGTGGCATAAGCATTGAGATGACAATAAGCCCTTGAAGCTACTTGAAGCATTGAAAATGAGAGGATAAGATCATCTCAGTGCTCTCAAATATATTTACATAAATTCTTCTATGTAGTTTGACTTAATCCTCTACTGGCCCTGGGGACTAGCATGAATGACCTATTTGATCTTTTCCAACTCTACCTCTTTTGTATAATGATAGATTTTCTTGTTTCTGTTATCTTACACCCTTAGTTCCAGCCCTGATGAAATGAGGTAATTCTAAGTTTCATAAACAATATAGGATTAAGCACTAAAAAGCATTCCTGGATTAAGTACATACACCTTATTACATAGAGACATTTGTATACTTTTACTGCAGTGACCTTTCTAAAAATATATCATTCCTTGCAACACTTAACTTGCATGCCGACAATTTGAAACACCCATTTGTCATTTTACTTTTGATCAGGGTTAAATGTATCTGCTTCATATTAAAGATAAGTCCGATTTTTTGTCTTCTGAATTGTGTCTTTTTAATTTATCTTTTGGGAAACATTATATTAGGAATTTAAGCGATAACAGAAGCTCAGGTTCTCTAAATTTTCAGGGTCAATACCAGAAATTCTTACTAAGCTGAACTAATGAAAGATGATTTGCTGTCATTAATGTGGGAAAACTAGAAACATGGCACTGTCATTGTGTTCACATTAATTCTATGATCTTGGGCTAGTCATTTCATTTCTCTAATTATTGGTTTTATCATCTGTGAAAATAATGGGTTCAGATTAAATCATTTCTAAGGTTCCCTACAGTCCTACTTCTATTTCTTTAAGATCTTACAGTTTGAAAGAACAAAGATATTTCACACTATGGAATTACTGAACAAATTTATGTGTTGTTACTACTGTCTTCTGGTAGTCTTAAACTTTGAGATTTATCTTTATGTTGTAGTAATATATCAAAGGATCAGAAGGTCATATATTTATAATTTTAAGAGGTTTTATATTTATCTAATCTAATGCCCTCATTTACAGATGAGGATGCTAAAGTCCAGAGAGATTAAAATACCTACCTAAGGTAAATAATTGTCAAAACTGGATTTAGAGGTCACAAGTCCCAAGATTCCAAATCCAAAACTCTTTACAAAGTACCAATGTTAAATAAAATCGATCAGAAATTAGTTGAGCTACATTCACCTAACAGTAGTACAAATCTCTTGGTACTAAGAAACATGAAAAAGACAGAAATTGGAATCAGGAATTACCTGAGTTTGAATTTTGCCCCAGATACTGGCTGTTTGACCCTCTGCAAGTCATTTAGCCTCTTCTCTATGATAAAAAGGATTGTACATTTTAGTTCCTAAGATCTGGTTTTGAGACTATGATCCCATTTTCACTTAGACTACTTTTATAAATAAGTTCAAATACAGTAAACTAGTTTTGAGAGGTAGCCTGATATGGTGGATAGAGGTCCAGCTCAGAATAGGGAAAACATGGCTTCAAATTCTATTCCAGATTCTTGTTGGCTGTGTAATTCTTGATAAGTCATTTAACCTCTCTGGTCCTCATTTTTCCCATCTGTAAAATAATGGAATTGTATTCAATAACATCTAAGATAGCCTATGAGCTCCTTATTGTCATAGACAGGCACTTTTCCCTGTGGGCAATTTTAAGAAATGGAATGAACCCATTTAAATCAGAAAGCATTTAATTGACTATCTGCCACTGGGTAAGCAAGATATACCTTTAAGGAGTTTGTAATTTAAATGAGGAAGGAAAAATGAGATATGGCAAAGCAACTGTAGACAAATCCAAGATAGCATTTAATGAACCACTGTATTTGTGACACTGGCAATAAATGCTGCAGAAGATTAGAGAAATATTATTATTAATAATAATAGCTCATGTTTATATAATGTCTTATAGTTTATAAAGTAATTTACATATTGTAATTGTAATATGTAATGTACATATTGTTCAGTGTTTCCATATAGTAGCTATGATGAATAATGTAAGTATTATTATTATCCTCATTATACTGATGAGGAAGCTACACCTCTAGCTTTCCCAACATTACACAGCTAGAAAGTAGAATTCAAAAGTAGATCCTTGGACCATATATTCAATGCTTTTCCCATTGAGAAACCGCACAGTGAAATAAATGCTCATGAAAGTTAGAAAATAGGATTTTACCTCATCCTTTAAAAAATGTAGGACTTCAATTGGTTGAAAATAGAGGGGTGACTTTTCCAAGAGAATTAAAGCATTTTTTCTCTGACATAATGGGGTTGCAACATTGATCCTACAACATGGATTTCTTTTATCAGTATTTGCCACTGTATCTCTGGTCTGTTTGTCTAAAGAAAGTAGTAGCACAGCGCCTAACATATAGTTAGTACTTAATAAATGCTTGTTGATGGAGTGGTCTTACAAGGTAGGAATTTAAGGAGGAAAAATGGGAAAATCTCTGAGATTTGTTCTTTAACCTCTGAACAAGGGAGCCCCCTTACACTTCTCTTGCTATGCAAAAAATGTTTTTCTTTAATCACTTTAGGTAATAGTACTATAGGAAAGAAGGTACTTTTTTGTTTGTACTGAAATAGTTATATAATTAGTAGTAGAAATTGGCAAATAGGAAACTTCCTATATCAATCCATGACAGCATCTTCTCTACAACTTAAAATCTTAAAAAATGTTGATGGGGGGACAGAATAATGATAGCTTGAGTGATTTGCCCAGGGTCACAGGAATAGTGTTTGTCAGAGGTGGCATTTGAATGAAGGTCTCTGCTTAGTGACTAGGGAGCCAACCTTATTGTCAGGAAGACCTAGGGAAGGTGTGTTATATAAGCAAAATTCAAGGTCTGTGTTATGTGAAAAAACAAAACAAAACATCTAGAGCCTATTTCATAGAATCCATTCATCTATTATAATTTCTTTAATTAAATACTCCCTTCTCTTTTCTTGACAGGACTAATAATTTTCAATACAATTATGTGTTTTAATTATCCCAATTAGATTAAGTAAACTTTTTATTTAGATGTATTCTCTTTTTAGGAGTTATTATTTTAGGGATACTGAAATGTGCTTGGATAACTCACTTATATCTCGTAATTTACTGAGCCACAGTGATGCCTGGTGAATGCCCACCTCACTACTGATCTCAGCTTTCTGGTCATTAATGCAATCGGCCTAGGAAAATGAGGTCTATGAACCGAAGGCCAGTTTTAGTACAGAGGATAAAATGTGAAGCAATAGATAGTTCAAGAAAGGACATAGTATATGGGACTGCAGTGTCCCTGCAAGGGACAGAAAGATAGTGCTGAGTAAGAGACCTTAGAAAGTGCAGAGGCAGTTAATCCACATCAGAACACTGAGCTCTAAATTGAAGGAGGTAAAGAAGAGTAAAAAGACAAGCCATCTAGATCCCAAGAGTAAAAGACCTATAGAAATCAATGCAAGAATACCAAGCTCACTTTTTGGGTTTCCCTTTCTTTCTCTTTTGGTCCTTGCCTATAGGCTTGCTCTCACAGGTGAACTTCTTCGATGGAAACATGTAGGGGCCATGAAGTTGTGTTTGAATGCTTAAATTCTTAATTCTCCTAATTATTACCACTGCACCTTTGACCAGTTTACTGGTTCTCTTGACCCCATAGTTTTATCATCTATCAAAGCAAGGGGGTGAACTCTATTTTTCTTGGATACATGTATAAATTCAGGCACATACATTCCTGTACATGCATGCAAATAGGTATGTGTGTGATTATTGTATAAATGCAAAAAATGTAACAACAAAATTCAAAGGTATGAATTATGAATACATCCTGAAATGTTTTCCCTGTTTAATGAATAAGTCACAAAGAATTTATTATGTACCAGGGACTATGCTAGATTCAAGAGATACATCAAAAAAAGGGAGGAAATAATCTCAATTAGTCAGGAGATTACATTCTATGAGAAAGACAAGTCCATGTAATTGATTATAAAAATAATTGGAGGGAAAAGACACTATACAAATATATACAAAGTATTTAAATACAGGATAGTTTGCTAGGTATGATATTGGTTGATGCCTTTTGCCAGAAGTAAGAATGTTTGATAGAGAGGAAAGTTTGAGAGGAAAAGATTAAATTTTATTTGGATGTGTTGTATTTGAAATATTTCTGAGACATCTGTTTTAAAATAGCTAACAGGAAACTGATGATGCAGAGATTTCTGGGTTAACTGGCAAACAATCTTGAAAAAGTTATTGAGAGGTAATAGTATCAACATTTGTCTTGAAAATAGATGACCTAGGTTCAGGTCCTTGATCCCCTCATTTTGTAGATATGTGAGAATGAACATTACATAAATATTTTGGTCATCAGTTTATTCATCTGTAGAATGGGATAATAATCATTGTACAATCTTACAAAACTCAAGTATGGATATACTTTGAAAGTGAGAAAGATACAGAGAGAGAGAGAAATGGAGAGAGGGTAGAGAGAAGGGGGAGAGAGACAGAGAGACACAGAGAGACAGACAGACAGAGAGACAGAGAGGCAGACAGAGAGACAGAGAGAGACAGAGAAAGAGTTAGTTTAGGTTAGGATCTTAGGTACATCCATGCATAGAGGAATATGAGTGACATGGTTGATGATCCTTCAAAAGATACTTTTGAGAAAGTTTTCAGGAGAAACAGGTGAAGCAGTGTCATGCACATCCAGAGAGGGGAGAGTATCCAGGATAAGGGGGATCAACGGTGTTGAATGCTATGGAGATTTCAAGAAGAATGAAGATAAAGAAAATTCTTTTGGAATCAACAATTAAAGGAGTGTTGGCAACTTTATAGAGCATAGTTTCAGGAGAGTGGTAGAGTTGCGATCTAGACTGCAAGGGGAGGAAAAACAAATGACTCCAAAGCCTTCCAGAGATTCCCTGAAGGGATTTATTATCATTAATTCTTGCAATGTCTTAATTGCTTTCTTGTGAACACTCTTTAAGTTCTTCAAGCCTTTCTTATTATGCTCTGACCAGATATAGACAGAATATCATGTCCTCAGGAAGAGAATATTCTAATTTGTCAGAAAAGCTTTCATCTTTTTAAAAATAAACACTGTTCAGAAATTTGTTCTTTGTATCTCTTAAAAAGGATTTAACAAGATTAGCTAGGATTATGAGAATTAATCCAATTTTCTGGCCAGAGGAAAAAAGCATCAATCTATCTATCTATCTATCTATCTATCTATCTATCTATCTATCTATCTATCTATCTATCTATCTGTCTGTCTGTCTGTCTGTCTGTCTGTCTATCTATCTATCTATCTATCTATCTATCTATCTATCTATCTATCTATCTATCTATCTATCTATCTATCTATCCATCCATCTGTCTGTCTATCTGATTATTTAGTTGGGAGAGGCCATAGCAAATAGTTTCTATGGTTTCATTGATTGCCTTATTATGATAATTTCTGATACTGAATCTAAAACTTTTTCAGCATAGGTATGTATTTGAAAAATGTCATGAAAATAGTACAGATCAGAAGAGGGATGGATGAGATAACTTCAACAAAAACTAAAAGACCTTTTCATTCTGATTCGGGATTCTTGATATGTTATTTCCTCATTTTTAGTCTCATCTTTCATTTTAAATGTCTACTTTTAAATTCCATTGTCTAATTGATTTCACCATTAGGAAAATTTTCCTGATATTCAACCTAAATTTTTCTTCTTAAATTATTTCCATTACTTCTAGTTAAATCCTGTATAACTAGGATTGATGAGGTCCCAAGAGCTAATTAATTGATTTCTTGAGAGTCCTGAAAGAATCAGGCTCTCCTGTGAACTACCTTGGTTTAAGAATAACATTTGAAAACAAATCATATTAAAGAGTTTGTTTTGGAATGTATTAGGCAAGTACACTTTAACTTAATATTTATCAATATTGTTTATTCATATTAGGTTTGTAGAAGAAACCTTCAAGCATAATTATCTGTCAATAATTTGCTTCCTTGGTTATTTGCTCTACACATTTGGCTTTCTGGGGATATTTTGCCTATGTCTGCATGAACACTCATTTAGTAGATGTTAATTGAATGACTGCCTGGCTCCAGACAACAATAGTTTTCTTTTTGTTCAGAATATTCATTGAGTGTACCAAAAATTAATTGTAAATAATTGTTTATAATATTATTTAGGGTTCTAAATAATAATGAAAAGAATTGCTTTATATTGCTTAAAATTGAGATGCCATTTTCCATGTTATATCACTTTAAGTCTCTCTAAGTATCATTTATTAGTCATATAAATGGATAGGGTACCACTTTTGAAGCCAGAGAAGAACTGAGCTCAAGGTAACCTCAGACACATACTAGCTGTGTGACCCTGGGCAAATCACTGAACCTTTGTTTTCACCAGATTCCTCATATGTAAAATAGAGATAATAATGATATTTCTTTCCCAAAGTTTTTGTAAGGATTAAATAATAATTACAAAGCACTGGGCCAAATGCCTGGCACACAATAATTGCTAGATAAATGTTAGCTATTCTCTATTATTATTATTATTGGCATGTGATAAAAACAAAATTCCTTCATAGGTCCCAATGGCCCCATGAAGCTGAGGGTCAGTTGTCTTTCAGGAGTCACATAGATTACACATTAGCTACCTTTGTATATAATAAATTACTGATTGACCCAATGTTTCTCATCTCTAAAAGAAAGGGTTTTACAAAATGGTCACTAAGATTTCTTCTACATCTCAATGGTTCTAGGATTATATGAATCGATAGGGTGTTGCCTTCAAACTTCTTCAAAAATTTTTTATGTATGGCAATGATTTATTGCCATATATAGAGTTTTTGACCCAGGAGCACAACTCATGGTGGGTGATCTGTGAATAGATAACAGGGAATCTATGAAAGTTTAAAAAATATTAGTTAACTCTAATTAGAATTAGGTTTTTTGTGATCTTATTTATTTTATTGAGTTCATTTAAAAGTATTATTCCAGAAGGGATCAATAGCAGGGATTAATTTTCCTTAAAATGAGACAATAGGCATTGAGAACTGATTGGCTCCTGTTGCCCTGAACCTCAAAGGGCATAAAAGCATCCCACTCTTGCAAAGTCAAAGTTCCTCCAATTTTATGTATTTCTTAAGACCACATGAGTTATCATGTTATTCATCATCTCCTGATGATCAGATAGTTCCCCATGTGGAGATGAAAGAGGCCATATCTAGAGAGGCTAAGTATCTTCATGTTCTTGAAGCACATCTTGCATATGTTAGAGCTAAGTAAATCTCCTTTGGCTAATTATTCAATGAATTGTGAGTGCCTCATGTTTTACCCCAACATTGAACCTGAACTAAGATTAAATTTTATTCCTGTTTCTCCTACTGTTTTTTTCTTAGGTGATTTGAACTTTCAATAGTCTGTTGCTTAAAATGAAAAATAATTCTGACTAAATTCTTTGGAGGGTTTGGTAGATCTGTCACTTTTTCCTGCAGCACTGTCTGTTCTACCTTTCTCTTTCTCTCCTATAATAATTCCCTAAATAATAGATCCTCACCCTCCAATTAGACCTTCTCCCTCTAATTCTCCCTGACCACAATCTTGAATGAATGAATCATCCTTCATTTTACATACAACTTTTTGTATAATGCACTTAAAATATCCCTACAATCATTTCTCTCTCCTACTCAAAAGCATTTAATAGCTTCCTCTTTAAGATCAAGTTCAAATTCAGTTGCTAGACCTTCAAGGCCTTCTTAGATCTGATCTCATCTTACTTTTCTGACCTTATTTTCCATGATTTCTTACATATCCATTTTGTTTACTTGGCACTAGGCTTTTATTCCAGGCCTGAAATACTTTTCTTCATATCTACCAACTGACTTCCCGATTTCCTTTACATCTGAACTAAAATCTCATTTCTGCTGAAAACCTTTCTTAACCCTTCTTAAAACTACCTTCCTTTGCTTCATTATTTCCTAAATTCTCTATAAAGTCCATTTGTATATATCAATTTGTTTGTTGTCTTCCCTATTAGATTGTGAGGAATTGTCTTTTGCCTTTTTTTGAAGCCTTGGTGCTTAGCATAGTGTTTGGCATATAGGAAGTATTTAATAAATGTTTATTGATTCATTCTGTATAAACTGATCTATTCACACACATACCAATTTTCTGCCTCTGCTGTTTTATGTAACATCATCTCTCCAATTCTTCTCCTAATACATTCAAATATTTGCTTTTCTTTCCTCTATCAAAAGATTACTCACCCTCCTTGATGACCCCATCTGGAAATGAGTCCTTTCTTCCTTGAACATGTATTGCACATCTTATCTGAATTGTATATTTGTTACTTGCCATTTACTGCTTCATATTGCCAGTGTTCTGTCACTTTATCTAGACTTAGCTTCCAGAACTTGTGTATTATTTTTAATTTTTTATATCCCCATATCACTTAATAGAAAGCCTTGTTCATTTTAAATATATAATAATATTTGTTGGTAATTAAGACTTTTAAAGCTTTCCTTCAAATCCAAGGTAAAATTATAACTTCTACAGAAAAGCTTTCCTGATTTCCTTCAACTTAGTGCCTACCCTATGTTGATTATTTCAAATATATTCTATATTATATACAGATTTTTTTACACATAGTTGTTAATGTTTTGTCTCCTTCATTAGACTGAGAGCTTCTTGAGAAGAGGACTGTCATTTATCTTCCTTTGTAGTCTCATTGCTTAGCACAGTGCTGGGAAAATAATAGACACTTAATAAATGTTAATTTATGAGTAAAGAGTTCTGGAATAGTTAGAAGATATGCCTAAAATTATGTTTATTTCTCTCTTCTCTCATATATATATATTTTCAGTTTCTGTACATCCTCCAAAGATTAAGATTGTACAGCACAGTGGTTTATTTTCCATTTCTTTTCATGTTTTAATCTTCCATTTCTGAAGTTTTTTGTGGGAGAGAAAAATCCCCCCAGCAGTATAGCTGGGAAAAAATGAAAACAACATGAATTTGACAGTTTCATGTGTGAGAATCTTAGATACTTCCATGACCTAGAGGGGATAGTAGGTGCTGCCTTTCAGATCTATGTGACAGACAGTTGAGGAAAATTGTCTCTATAAAGAAAGGGGACAGTCAGGGTGAAGATCAGATGGCTATAGTTTGCCAAGCTGAATGTCTTTTTCATTTTGGCAGGGGTGGTGATGATGGTGATATTTTTTTTCATTAAGTCATCCATTTGTCTTATCTTCCTTATTAGATGTTAAAAATCCTTTTGTGTATGTATATATAGTGACTGAAGTCTCTGGTTTTCTTGTACCCCTTTGGAATTTTAACCAATTTTTCTGATAAAATTTAGGACTGTTGTATCATAGTTGTATATGACACCATGACTAAGATATTTATGAAATTGCTACAGTGTGGCACCCAAATGTTCCCTGTGGTTTTCTCATTTTTCTACTATTATATAACCATGCAAAGAGAGGGTCTGCTTCAGGGTATTCAATAGATTCATACATGTAATAATCCCTGGTTACTGATTGATGGACTTCTGAAAATGCAGTCTGAATTTTTTTATTGATTAGATCATCAGTGATGGAAATGGAAATTTTTATTTAGGGAGTACTTACTGAATTTCAGTTATGTCCTTTACATTTTTTTCAATTATCTTTGCACAAGATATACTGGACCATTTACCCTTTCTACTTCCATCACTAGTTATTAATTGGATAAACATTGGTCTCTCCCTATATACTGATTTCTTCTTTGCTGGAACATCTTGAGGTCAAGATCTCTATCTTAAAACAAAAACAAAAACATCTCATCTGACTATTGTCCCTTCAGACTTCTTTATGTCACCTCTCTTTCATAGTCAAACTTTTAGGGGAGGGAGGGGAAAGCCTGTTTCCTCTCATCTTAATTTTCTCTTCTTACTCCCATCTTTCATTTTGCATTATTATGTCATAGCTCAATTGAAATTACTCTTTCCAAAATTTCTCATGATCTGTTTTTTACTTTGCTGCAGCATTTGATGCTGTTAATCATCCTCTTCTCCTGGGTTTTCTCTCCTTTTTGGATTTTCATGACCCCAAACTTGGCTTCTTTAAAGTTTTAGTTAAAATTCTACCTTCTACAAGAAGCCTTTTGTGTTCCCCATAATACTGGTCATCATCAATTTATCCTATAAACACATAGACACACATATACATGTATATCTATATATTGTTTGTACACATTTATTTCCATGTGGTATACCCCATTGCTCTGTGAATTCCTTAAAAGCAGGAATTAATTTAATTTAATTTTTTTAAATTACAGATAGAAACAGTTTTTTGACTGTTTTCTGAATTTTTTATATTTAGGCTTTCTCTTTCCCTCCCCTCCCAGATGCAGCAAATAGTCTGAGAGAGGTTATGTCACTGTTTTTATACAACACATACTTCCATATTCCCTACACCATGAAAGAAGACACACATAACACACAATAAAAATAATGAAGGAAATAAAGTGAAATATGATGTACTTTGATTTTTTTTTATCAGATTCCAACAGTTTCTTCTTTGGATGTAGAAAACATTTTTATAATGAGTCCTTTAGGGTTATTTTGGAAACTTGTTTTGCTGATAATACTTTAGTCCTTCACAGATGGTAATCATACAATATTTCTGTTGTTTTATACACCATTCTCTTGGTTTTGCATACTTTACTTTGCCTCAATTCATATTGTCTGATCATTTTGCCATATCAATTCATAAGCCTTCCCAGTTTTCTCTGAACTCATTCTGTTCATCATTTCTTATGATGAAATAGTATTTAATTAAAACTATATGCCACAGTTTGTTCAGCCATTCTCAAATTGTTTGATACCCCCTTGGTTCTTTACCACAATAAAAAGAGCTATAAAATATATTTGTGCAAGTAAGTCCTTTTCCTTTATCTCTGATCTCTTTGGGAAACAGAACCAGTAAAAGTTTTGCATGGTTTTATGGTCCCTTTAGTCATGGTTCCATATTATTCTCCAGAATGGTTGTCTCAGTTCATATTTCTACCAGCAGTACTTTCTGTTAAAATGTATTTGTGTTTGGACTCTGAATATATAATAGGTATTTGCCAGGGATTTAAATTTCTAAATCCCAAATGAATTACTAAAATAAAATGAATTTATGGTAGTTTATTTACTATAGAGGGAAGATATTAAAGAATGAGAGAGGGGGGGGGGGGAGAGAAAAAACTCTGGCTTCCTCAGAGCCAGTTAGAAATTTCTAAGCCCCAGACAGGGGAAGACAGTCTCAAGACAATGGGCCTTTCCTGGAGACTTCATGCCTCCAGAAAGGTGGGGTCACTAAGTCAGCCTTTCACTCACCAATGATGACCATCTAAATGAAAAGAAGTCTGGGTGTCTGTCTTCTGGTTGCTCCTCAAGTGTCTGTCTCCAATCTCTCCTCGGAGTCCAACTTTGAGTCAGAGATCCTTTATCCTACTCAAAACTCACATTGAATATATCTCCTCTTCTGGCCTTTTGTCCTCTTTTTAAAGAATCTTTTTCTCTTGTGTCACCTCCCCTGAATTTTACATCTACCAATCACAGCAGATGCTTTTCTCCAGGACTGCCTACTCTTTAGCTCTCAACTTCATTGGTTAGATTATATCTTTCTGGGTTACTTAACACCTTTTTTGGTAAATTCACCTTTTGTAATTATTTAACACCTTTTTGTGGATAAAATGGAGAGATGTACTTAAAATACTGAGTTGTCGCCTCTTTGTAGATTACAATCTAAATGTAATGGATTACAATTCTAGCTTCACTATAAAGAAAGAGCTAAGTACCTTCACTGTTACAATCAGGAAATTACAATTTTATCTTTACAATGAAGTAAGAGCTAAGTATCTTTATTGTTACAATCAGGAGATAGCTAAATTCAATCTTCACAATTCCTACCCCAAGTTTCCCATTTCCCCTCTAACATTTATCATTTGCCTTTTTGGTCATATTAGGTAATCTGAGAGGTATGAGATGGTATGTCAGAGTTGTTTTTAATTTGCACTTCTTTCATCAATATTGATGTGGAGTATTTTTATATGAATATATATATATATATATAGTTTTAATGTCTTCCTCTGAGGATTGCCTATTTATATCCTTTGACTATTTATCCATTGGTGAATGCTTTGTATGCTTACAAATTTGACTCAGTTCTCTATATATTTGAAAAAGGAGGTGTTTGTCAGAAACACTTATATAACGTTTTTCCCCAAATTTGTCATTTCCTTTTAATCCTGGTTGCATTGGTTTGGTTTTGTTAAAACCCTTTTTAATTTAATGTAATTGAAAATTTCCATTTTATTTTTCTTGATGGTCTCTATGTCTTGTTTGGACACAAATTCTTCCCTTATCCACAAATGTGAAAGGTAAAATTTTCCATATTCTCTTAATTTTTTTATGGTATCACCCTTTGTTTCTAGATCTAGTACTGACTTTGACTTCATCTTGGTGTATGGCATGAGATGTTGGTCTATGCACAATTTCTGTCATGTTGTTTTCCAGTTTTCCAAATTGTTTTTTCAAATACTAAGCTCTCCTTCAATAGATTGGATCTGTCTGTTTATCAAACATCAGTTTCTATGATCATTAAGTATACTTTGTTGATTTCCTAACCTATTTCACTGATTTACTACTTTACCAGTATCAGTTTGTTTGATGATTACTGCTTAATAGTATAGTTTGAGATCTGGGACAAGTAAGTTTCCTTCCTTCATTTTTCCATTAGTTTTACAGGGACTATTTTTGCTTTATTTAATTTTTTATAATACCAGGTGCTTTGATGAATTGGAGGATTTCTGTATGAACTGGAAATATCTCCAGGAATGGATACAGAGGGAAGTTAGCAGAACCAGAACTGGAAAATAGGAACTGAAGCATTGTGGCACAATCAAATGCAACAGACTTTTCTACTAGTAGCAGTGCAGTGATCCAGGACAACACCAATGAAATTATGAGAAAAAATGCTATTCAATCCAGAGAAAAAGCTATGGGAGTAGAAATCAGAATAAAAACATGACACCAAATGGTTTGATGGATATATAATTTGGGTTCGGGCTTTAAAAGAACACTATTGCAAATATGAATAAGGTGAAAATAGGTTTTGAACAATGATACATATTTAAGCCAGTGGAATTTTTTGTTAGTTCTGGAAGGGAAAAGGGGAAAAGGGTAGGAAAAATCATTAATCACATAACCATGGAAAAAATATCTTAAATAAATTAGTTAATTTAAAAAATAATTGTGAGATGCTTAATAAACTCTGTTGCCTTGATCCTTGTCCAACTTGTCTGACTACTCCCTATCAATCTGCTTTTCTGGGTCATTAAGCCATAAAATACCACTTGGTCACTGTGGTTATACCTTAAAGCTCTGTCCTGGGCCATTTTCTTTCTTTGTAGCCTTTTTCTTAGTAACCTCATCTGTTCCCTTGACTTTGTTTTCATTTTTATAGATGATAGAGCTCTCTATATCTAGCCTTAAACTCTCTAATGACCTCTTTTCTAACATCACTGACAGCCTAAATTATTATGAACTTTGTTCTTGTAAGTATTTCAAACATAATGAACAAAATGGAATTTGTTATCTTTTTTGCCAAGCCCTCTTCTATTCTAAATTTTCCCATTTTTCTTCAGGGAAATACCATCCTTCCAATCACTCAGGTTCTGAACCTCACTCCCCTGTCTACAGAGCCCAGACTTTCTTGAGCTCCCCTATGTTCTGTAGTTATTTGCTCTCATGTTTCTTCAGCTTCTCCTTGAAATTGGGAAATGTACACTTCCCAGCAGCTCATGAGGGTTTTAGAGCTACATTTATATATGTATAGATTGTCCCCTAAACTTCAATAAAATATAAATTCCTTGATGAGAGACTGTTTAATTTTCTGACTTTTTATCTTTAGTGCTTATCACAGAGCCTGTCCTTAGTAAATGTTTACTGAACAATTAATATAAACTGTAAAAATGCTGTTTTGTTTAATTAATTGATATATTTTTATGTAGGCAAAGAAGGAAAGAGCTATTCATTGAATTGGTAGTTAAAGTTATAGTTTTTATTTCCAGTGTCACATTGGGCAACATACTTTACTTGATTTCTTCATCTATAAAATGAGGATGTTGAATTATGTGATCTATAAGGTCTATTGAGAGTACCAAAGTGGTGCAGTGAATAAAGTGTCAGACCTGGAATCTGGAAGACTCATCTGCCAGGGTTAAAACCTAGCCTTAAATACTTACTAGATGTATCAACCTGGGTGAGTCATTTAACCCTGTTTCCCTTACTTCCTCATCTGTAAAATGAGCTGGAGAAGGATATAGCAAACCACTCCAGCATCTTTGTCAAAACAAACAAACAAACAAACAAACAAAAAAACCCTCCAAATTTGTTGACAAAGAATTGGACATGACTGAAGAACAACAAAGTTGCCTATGAGATTTAACCTTATATTGTTTCAATTTATTTCCCATTCATTTTTCCTTTCAATTTAATAAATTAAGCCTAAGAGAAAGTTTTGGGTGCAAAAACAAATAAGAATCATCCTTTTTGTAACAAAGTTTTAAAGAATTGAATTTAATTCATGTCAGCATTTTGAGAAAGCTGCTATAAAGAGAAGTAATGGGACAAAAATATATTGGACAAGTGGTTGTAACTCTCATTTTACATGGAGGTCAAATGTAATCGTGATTTATATTCTTCTGTGATTAGCTCCTTGAGATATGTGTATATATACATACTCACTCACATATATGCTCTATTTACAACTTTGTTTTGACACAATCTTTCATATAAATACTTTTTGAAATATTGTAGGATGACAAGAAATTTGAACTTGGATAATAATTGAAAGTTAGAGAAATTAAAATGTGAAAAAAAGAGAGAAGTGGAGTTTACAATGGAGATATAAAACAATTTTAATTTTGCAAACAAAAATTTAGCACAAAAGATAAATCTTTCCCCAACAAGGTGTGATAGAGTATAATATATCAACTCACATGTTATCAACTAGGCTTTTAAAGATGGAGATCCTCAGTAACTGCTGCAAA
The DNA here is from genome assembly GCF_027887165.1 of Monodelphis domestica. Taxonomy (NCBI): domain Eukaryota; kingdom Metazoa; phylum Chordata; class Mammalia; order Didelphimorphia; family Didelphidae; genus Monodelphis; species Monodelphis domestica. The sequence continues at coordinate 248,162,987 of NC_077233.1, forward strand.
GGTTTATTTTACATTATTAATATTTTGCTGAGAATCACTGAACTATGTTTTGGTGAAATGTATTCCTTTTAAAATCAAGCAAATGTGTTCATAATAGCTGCTGATTATTTGAACTAATAAAATGCAAAATAAATATTGTAAAGATTTTTAAAAACAATCTGAGTACTTTGTTCAGTCTGGTAAAAACCTCTGTATAACAACTCTAGAAGTTGAAATTATTTCTGGAATTAAAACATTGAAGGTTTTCTCAAGAATTGTATGAGATAATGTAACATTTGTGAATCCAAAGTCATCAAAACTTTTCATTGTGGGGGCATCTGGGTAGCTCAGTGTATTGGGAGCCAGACCTAGAGACAGGTGGTTCTAGGTTCAAATCTGACCTCAGACACTTCCCAACTGTGTGATCCTGGGCAAGTCACTTAGTCTCCACTGCCTAGCCCTTACCACTCTTTTGCCTTGGAACCAATGCACAGCATTGACTCCTCCAAGACGGAAGGTAAGGGTTTAAAAAAAAAAAAACAAAACTTTTCATTGATAAAGGCAACATGGAGATACTAAAGAAATGCTTAACACTGGAAGAAATGTCCTTGCTCATCAAAGTCTTAATCATGTTCTTACCATTGTATATGTGACATCCATCTTAGAATCAAGAAATTCTACTCCACAAAAAAGAGGGGTTCTTATTAGTGTTTAAATGGATATGTGATCTATTCAATGTGAATATTACCTCCAATGTTGCAGAATGTATCTCGACCATGCCTGTCTATCCTGTGTGGCTTTGGTCCCTATATACTTACACATATTCATCACAGGGATCCACTCACTGTGTTGGGGACTTTCCTTGATTTTTCCTCATATCATGAAGATAAGATGGATCAAGTACCAGTTTTGTTTTACTACCACTATGTGACTAGTCTATGATTTTCAATCATACATTTGTTTGATACTATTTATTCCAGTTCATCATGCACTCTTTGTTTTGCATTATAAAAGAGGCCAGGATCTTTCTCTATGACCTTTTGAGTGATATTCATTTTAAATTTGTCAGTTACTATGGCATTCCATGTGTAGTAGCTATATGAATGGTATTGTTATTAAAAAAGATGTACCTTTGTTTCCAAGAAAGTTGACTAGTCATGGGAGCTTTGCAATTTCCAAGAGCTGATTCAAGGTACTTTCCTATTTAATAATGGATCCAACTTTTTTATGTATACTTTTTGCCTATATGTTAGTGTATCACACACATATATAAATACAAGATAGCTGGTATATATGTATGCTTGTGATTATTATCATACAGACATATATATGCATGTATCAATATGTATTCATACATATATGTGAATATAAAACTGTAAATATACATACAAATGTCTATAGCAGCTGGGTAACACAGTGGATAGAGCACTGAGTCTAGAGTAGAGAAGACCTGATTTTCAATCTGACCTTAAACACTTACTAGCTATGTGACTCTGGACAAGTCAGTTAATTCTGTTTGCCAGAGTTTTCTCATCTGTAAAATGAGCTCAAGAAGGAAATGGCAAACTACTCCATTATTTTTGCCACAAAAACCCCAAACGAGGTCCTGAAGAATTAGATCCAAGTGAAAAACAACTGAACAATAGCAACAGGAACCAGTGGTTTATAGCAATTGCATGAAGACCTACAGTGATGAAGAACTCAGATTACCCTGATGTAACCATTTAGAGTCAATTTTAATTGTTAAAGACATTGTTTTATTTGAAATCTCCATAATTTTTCTCATTTGCCTTAATTTCACATTCTAGAGGCACCAAATAACCTTCATGCCATGCCACAAATCTTCAAATATTTGGAGACTGATTTTTTTCATGTTGAATTTAAGAGCTTATAAGCATGGACAGTATTTATTAATACCAAAACTTTTATGGATATTTAAGGAATTCAAAGAACTTTACAATTTTTATCTTATTACAAATATTTTTAGTTTACACTATAAATCTGAAGCTATATTATCTCTAGTCTACAGATTAGACATTTAAACTGAAAGAGACTAAAGAATATAGATAGTGCAATATTTGACTTGTCTTCCAGATTCTAAGTTGATCCCTGTACTCACTTTGTCAGTTAGCAGTCTCTTGAATCACTTAATATTTGTTAAGCAACTCAGTTTCCTTATCTGTAAGAATTACGGAGAAAGAGTAAATGGCCTCTGAGGTCTCTTCCAGCTCTCAATCTATGACCTATGGATATTTCTGTTCTTTGGAATTTCAGGTAATAAGAACTTATAAGTCCAAGGTTACCCATAAATATACATGCTGTTGATGCCTGGAATTCCTTAGAAAGCTATAAAGTCATACTACATTATAAATAAGGATTAAAATGCAAAATCTGAGGTGTCAAAGTAATTATGATTTATACCAAGAAATAAATGAATGAAGTTGGACCTTCTGCTGAAAACAAGGATATTTGGGAAAGGTTCAGAGGGTGATAGAGTTAAGGCAGCTAAAGGGCTCAGTGGATAGTGTTGGGCCTCGAGTAAGGAAAAATTGAGTAAGGAAAAATCCAGCCATAGACACTTACTAGCTATGTTACACTGGGAAAGTCACTCAACATCTGTTTCTCTTAATTCACTGGAGAAGGAAATGGCAAACCACTCTAGTATTTTTGCTAAGAAACCTTTAAAGGCTGTATTGACATGCTGTGGTCCACAGGGTCACAGTCAGACACAACTAAACAAATGTCCCAAATCTAGAATGTGGAAAGGAAGATGTATAGAATAAATTAGCCCTTAGAGTATAATTCAACTACTTAGACATTTTGTCTAAAATGGATCCTAGTTCTATCTATCTGAAAAGGATGGGGTCATTGGAAATTTCAATTGAAAACACTATATAGCCTTTTGTCCTAGGATACATGAAACCTTTTTAAGTTTGCAGACTCAAATGTAAAATTATCTGGAGTTTGTGGAAGAAAGGCATAAAAGGTACATATTCATTTGGATGCTTCATAAGGAATTTAAACTTATAAATAAAACTCAACACATGATTTGCCCCCCAACCCTGTCTCACTTCCACCACCCAATTTTGATTGATCACACAACTCTTCTCTCATTTATCCATTGTCACAATTTGTTACCAAGATGGACATATATGGACAATCTTCCCAAGCTATGGGAAGTAAAACTCAGTTTTGAAGAACTAGGATCTATAGGTAACTTCATTGCTCCTTAAATCCATTCCTATATTATATGTGTATATATATATATATATCCCTCTCTGCTTCTATATCTAAAGCAGCACAGTCTATGGTAAAGGATCACCTTAGGAAACAGACAGATCACATGAGCTTCTGACTGTTCTCTTAGCCTGGAGGTGCAATAGCCAAGTCTATAACATCAATGAAGACAGGGGAGAACCCTGAATTATCATGACCAATACTCAAAATTTCCCAGAGCCTTATCTGCCTCCTTATAGATTAGCATAGCATAAAGGAGAGGCAATTGATGTCAGGAAATCTGGGTTCAAATACTATCTCTAATATTGCTGTGTGACCCAAGAAGTGCCCTAATATGAATTGCTAAATTATATACAAGTTTAAGATTTGGTTAGCTGTAGGGAATTTCCAAAAAGAGAATTCCACATGCTGTTGCAAATCTCCTTTGTGTACTAAACTACCCACTGTCTACTTCCTTATTCTCTCATACATCATGCTGTAATTCACACAAGGCATAGAGAACTCTGACCAGAGTTGAGAATCACTGGTGATATTGCAAATGTATCTTAAGTACCTGTTCTAATATTTTGAGATATGAACCCCTGATTCTCATGTCTGGTGCATAACCCTATCTGCAATTTTGTACCCTGAGGCTCCAAACATTATAGACACCTGTGACTCTCCTGTGTATGGCTCCATCGCCTCAATTACACTTTCTTCCTCTTGTTCAGGTCTCTATAATCAAATATTACCCCACCACTATTCTTCCTAGAAATAACATTCCATTTGTCTTCCTTATGGAGTCTGTTATTCCTCAGACATTTTCCTTCTTCTCCCAACTTTCCGTATATTGGCCACCTCCACTATTAGAATGTAAACTTCTTTAAGTAGGAGATTGTTTCAATATTTATATATCTATCTTATAAACATATAAAATCATAACTACAGCAGAGGTACTTATGAAATTTGTGACTTCTTTTAAATTTAAGCTCATGTACCTACTCCTCCATGAAAGCTTCAGATCTGCTTATAGATCCAAACATTGTCTCCTTGCTTGATTTTCCCTAGAGCACCTTATGTGAATATTTAATTTCCTTTATGATATTACAATTTATATTATATAGTACTCTATAAATTATATCTACCCTAGTAGATTACAGGCTTCTTAAGGGTAAGGGTCTTGTCTTTTCTCCCATACGTGCAGGGACAAGTATCTTGTTTGTCACAATGAATTAACAGCTAAAAGATGTTACCAATGAATATAATTGGATTAGGGTACCATGGACAGCAGCACACCTGCCCATTTGTGTAGGAGCTTCTGTCAGATGAAACAAGCTTAGCACTCTTGATTTTGTTTCACAAAATGATGTATTCTTATATTTAGATGATTTCTGAAAGGAAACAAAATCATCCAATCTATTTGCCCAATCTTTTGCAATTTTCTATACACTAGTTGCTGATGAAGTAGAACTTTGTCAGAACTTTGTATTCACCAAAATACTGCACTTATTGGAAACTTTATGGTTCCAAAGACACTCTTTCATCACCTGAAAGATAAAGTAATATTTTGGCCATATCATAGATGTTTTAATACATTTAATCCTGATATTTTTGTTCCTGTAATATTTTGGTTCTGTTTCAACGAGTTACCAGTACCTTTATATAATCATGACACTGAATAAATGTTTAACACTAAAACAGTTATTGCATTTCATCTTTGAGGTGACAGCATTTCTAAAATGAATGAAGTGTGATCCTTTTGGATGAAAGGTGCAGCATAAATGTGATTCATTTTCATTTTAGGCACAACTCCCAGGCTGGCATTTAGCAATTAAAAAAGCAAATCCAAACAAGCCCAAGAGTTCATTTTCTTTCATTCAAACCATATAGCTACTGAAAAAAGAGATGACCTCCCCTGCCCCTTGTTGATTCATTTTTATAGAAATCTCTAAATGAAGTCTCTAAAGAACTATAGACAAGATATGATACTCCTTCCCCACCCCAAATCAATCAGTAAAGTCTATGAATAAAGCAGCATAAATCAATTTTTTTCAAAAAATTGTTGAAGCTAAGTTTTGTTTGAAAAGCTACCCTGAGCCTCCCAGTTTCACATTTCTTGTCTTAAGAGAGGTATCTGTATTCTCTTCAGCTCAAAGAGAAGCTCACTTTAGCAGAATAGAATGGGGAATTGATGATAGACTATATGTGGACTTAAAGATAATATTCTATCTGGTCTAATATTCTTAATATTGTTCAACCTCAAAACCATGTTTTTGTGAAGAAAGTCAAGCTTCCTCAAAGAACTAATATACTAGTAATTTCTGAATTGGTAATATTTAAGCAAAGTATTATCTAACATACATACAGTCACTTTGAGTTCACAATTTTTATTGTGAGAGCCAATCCAATGAAAATGAAATATTTATTAAGTTACAACTATGTGTCTGGTATGGTACTAAATGCCAAGGATTTAATTAATTATAATGATGATGATAACAAAACAGTCCTTGCTCTTAATGAGCTTAAAAGCTAAGTTTTTGGGTTTGGGGAGAACACATAAAAGATGGAAGGTAGTACAAGAATACTAGTATAATAGTCATTCCTGAACCATTGCAATAATCTTCTTGATTTGCTAGACTCCAGGTTTTTCCCTCTCTAAATGATCCCCTATTCCTGCTAATTTAATATTTTTGTTGTGCACATGTGACTATATCACAAAAGAAACTCATGTGTCCCTTTTTTTTCCACTAGGATGAAATTCACATTTAATTTTATTTTACTTTTAAAATTCTTTACAAGCTGTCTTCATCTTATCTTTACAGTTTTATTGCATATTATTCTTCTCTTCTCATTTTATGGTCCATCTAAACTAGCCAGATTATATTTTCTTATTTATTATATTCCATTCCCCTACTCTGGGTCTTTGCAAAGGCTCTTCCCTGTGCCTGAAATATACTCCCTCCTCACCCTTGCCTCATATAATACATAGTTTTTTAAATGTTCTCTTCAACTACTAGTTCCTACAAAGGAATCGTTCCTACCCCCAATTGCTAATGCCCTCCCTTTAAAAACTCTTTTATATGAAATTTGTATTTAATTTTTCTTGAATATATTGTTCCCCCAGTAGAATGTAAGCTCCTTGAAGGCAAATACTTTAACTTCATTTTTTATTCCCAGCAATTAACACAGTACAGATTTTTAATGTGTTCATAAAATGGATGAATGAAGATTTGCAAAATAGTATTTATACAGTACTTTTTGAATATTCAAGACAACCTATAAGGTAGGTGCTTTGTTAGTTCCATATTACAGAGAAGGAAACTAAAACTAAGAGTGGTTAAATGACTTAGGCTCACACAGGACATGTCTGAGTAAGGATTTGAACCTAAGTCTTACTGATTCCAAGGTCAGAGCTTATTTTCTATGTATACTTGAGCTCTTCTGTGAAAGATATGTATTTAGATTCTTAACATCTTTTGCCATCTTTCCTGCTCTGCTGCCTCTGTTACTGCAAATGTTTAGAGGGCCACACTAACTAGGGGTAAGTTTGTATTTGTTTGATGGGTTTCCTCCCAAATAATAAACAAAATAGACAGTTTACTATGATGAGCCCCTCCACACTAATCCAAGTTGGTCCTTGGAAAATGGATTTGGCCCATTACTGCTCTCATCTGTGGTCCCATGAAATTGTAGCATATGTAGCAGCTTCATCCCAGTAAACCTTCTTGGCAGGTGGGCTAAACCGGATTAAGAATAATGGATAGGTCTAAAATCTGTCAATGAGTTAGTAAGGAGTCTACCCCAGACATGTGAAGACTTCCCCAAGTAGAAGAGAAAGCTGAGAGCAATTTGTCCTTATGTCTAGGAAGGAAGCAGAAGCAGGCATTGTGGAGAATTTAGTGCTTGGTTAGACATTGAAGAAGTCAAGGTCATACACAACACTCTGAGCCATCAACAGTCTTCTTGACTTTTGTCTTGTTCCTAAACTTCAATGATTCTGTTACAGAGTGCGAGGCAGATAACCTTGTGCAACAAGTCTAACAACTCTAATTTGGGAACCAACCAAAATACATCACCAGTGATGTCATTTTTGTTCACTTCAAATATTAATGATAACCAACCATACTGTAATGTCTCTAGACTCTGGTATTTGTGAAGAAGCATCAGAATCTTGCTTCCTTGCCTCTCATATCCTGTATGGGTTCTCTTTTCCTGATGATTTTAGTTGCTGGACTGTGCCTGGAGCTCATCTCAGCCTTTGGTCAACTCTTCACTTCTCTTCCACAATGTTTGAATATAAGTCACATGATGTGTTATCTCAATGTAACCAATCAAACAATAAAAGCAAAGTACTTATTGTGACCACATTTTTCAATACTTAAAAAGAGTTTTTTCAGATGCTTGCCTCCATGGAAAATGCCACTCTAAATATTTTGCTATACATAGTCTTTTTTTTTTTGTCAGTGACCTCCTTGGGGGAAAGTGCCAAGAGTAGCTACTCTGGTTCAAAGTGTGTAGATGGTTTAACTACTCTGTTTGCTCATTTATACAAATTGCTTTTCCAGAATGTTATGCTAACTGCTTCACCAAAAATGATCTTTTCCTTCTCTTTTTCTTGATGTAACAATTTATATATAGGAATATTCCCATAAAACAAATCCCCCAAATTTTGATATATTGTCTCATTGTTGTAATTTATTTGAGAAAATCATCTATTATTTTTTAAATTTGTCCTTTGACTCACATATTCTTTATGATTAATTTATTTAGTTTCCATTTCAATTTGAATCATAATTTTTCATAGCACTGTTGACAATATAGAATTATTTAATATCTCTGTTTTTCTCTATCTGTTTTAGAGGATTTTATGCTCTAGCTCCTGGTCAACCTTTCTAATGGCTCTGTATACATATAAAAATGCATATATTGATTTCTATTCCTATTAAGAAATAACCAGAGATTTATCATAGCTAAATTTTTGGAGATCAATTGAGTTCTTTCAATTATTTCTTATTTTATTTTTTTTTGTCAGATTTGCACAGATCTTATAGGGGACCTTGACATCCTCAAATGTATGATTTTGGGGGAACATTTCTAAATTTAAACTACTTAAGTATTTTTATGCTGTTTCATTCCATGCATTTCAATATATATTGGTATATAGATACTACATTCGCATAATCACTTTGCCATGTGATCACTGAGGTCACTTCCTCAGGACCACTGAGTCCTGCAATCTGCCTGGTGGCTCATTTTTTTATATGTGTTCTCTCCTTCATTATAACTTGGGAGAAAGTACTATCTCTTTTATCCCTTTAAATTCCCATTTGGCTCATTAGTAAAAGATTAAGAAATGTTTTTTTCATTCATTAATTAATGCTAAGGAAGAATTTTAACCAATTGACTGAAGCCACAAGTATTTTGCAAATACACAACCAACTTTACAAAATGAAATTCTTGTAACTTTGAGTAAATTAGATGGCCTCCCTATTCTTTAATTATTCCTTTCTTATGAAGATTTTTCTTATTGAGATTAATGAGCTAATTTTAGCCACAGCAAAATCATGTTATGACATTTCTCATTATTATACAGATATGGCCCAACTATAGGCAGAATGATATTCATCCAAGTCAGAACTCCATGTAAAAAATATAATGTCCATCTATTAGATAGAGGTGATCTCCCCAACATCAGGTTCATAAATGAAGATTTCTCATATCCTTGAAGATCCTGAGATTAAAGATGGTACAAACTTTGATGGGGAATATAGATTTCATTATGTATAAAAATGAAGACACTCTGATCAGTCAATATGAACACTGTATAAATGACATGGTTATTGTTAGGGTAACATACTTATTGCTTCCAGGGTTTTTCTGATATGGAGTTTCATCTGTGTGGGTGCTTTACCCAGTGAAAGAGATCTTTGTCAAACCATGCTTCAGTAGACAACTTAATGAGTTGCTGCAGCCAAAAAATTCATCCCAGTGACTAAACCTCTCAAGATGAGTCTCTCCCAATTTAGCTAAGCGGATTCTCAGAAAATGGAAAGAAAGTCCATCACTGGACCTGCTCTTGAAACTTTTCCAACTTGCTGGCTTTGTGGGACCTGCCAAAGCTTTTGCTTTTATAATTCAAGGTCATAATGAGGATTTTGTGGAGAAAATTAATTTTAGTAGATAAAACTATTTGTTCCCCTCAAGCTGCTTGGGAATCAGTGGTTTCTAGTTAAACTGATAAGAATTTTTTTGTTGTTCAGTTGTTTTAAGTTGTATCTCACTCTGTGGCCACAATTTTGGTTTTCTTGGCGAAGATATTGGAATGGTTTGCCATTTCCTTCTTTATCTCATTTTATAGATGAGAAAACTGAGGCAAACAGGGTTAAGAAACTTTTTCACATCATACTATTCATACGTGTCTGAGGCTGGATTGAATTTGGGTCTTCCTGTCCGCAGGCCCAGTGCTCTAGCCACTGTGATAATAAGTACAGTTCTTGTTTATGTATAATGTATGGTTTTACAAAGTATTCTCCATTTAGGTGCTCTTATTTTTCCCATTTGACAGATAAGATAGAGGTACGCAGAGTTTAGGGGTTGTACAAAAGGTCACATACCTCTGTAAAATGAGGAAATTAAATGAGCTGGCCTCTAAGGGCTCTCTTGGCTCAAGATCTATGATGGTAGATATCAGAAACAGAATTTGAAGACCATAGGTTGGGGGTAACTAGTCCAGAAAGGTCTTAGGTTCAAAACTTTCTAGTGGTGTGACCCTGGGCAACTTACTTAACCTCCCATTGCCGAGCCCTTACAACTCTTCTGCCTTAGAACCAAAACACAATATTGATTTATATTTTACTTTGATCCACATTTTAGTTAAAAAGAGATATGAGTGTATTTCATCCCTTTTCCCTCCAATTTAATCCGTATACTACTGTTGGAAAAACAGTCTTAAGTTACTACTATTATAGTGTCACCTCCCTGCAGTTTGCTCAGTTCAAGAGTCTACAATGACTGTCTCTTTTATCTCACTTTTAGCAACACTTTTGAGCTTAATGGTTTTCTTTTATAAAAAGTGTTAATTTTTCTTCCTAAATAGATTACAATAATTAGAGTTGATTTTTAAATTTGTAGTAGAAAGAGCATTGGATTTGGATTCAGGGGACTGGGGTTCAGCTCTTCACTTTGTGATTTCTGAGTGGCCATGGACAAGATATTTTACCTTTATTTCAAGGGAGTCAAAAAAAGAAAGATCCCTTTTATGCCAAAATTTTAACAATAACACTTATTTATAGTAACATCGAAATGGAAACTAAATGTATTTGTTAGGGAATAGCTAGACAAATTGTGGGAAGTGAACTTAAGGGAAACATTATTGCACTTTAAAAATAAATTATGAAGAATTCAGAGAAATGGAGGAAGATTTGTATGAATTGATTCAGAATGATACAAGCAAAACTAAAAAGAACTAAATAAACAATAACTACAGCAACCTAAATAAAAACATTTTTAAAAGGAGGCTAAACTCTGGAAACTTGAAAAACCAAAAAGTGTCCCAGAAAAGAAATAATGAAACATGTCTCCTTCCTTTTGATGGAATTTTATATACATTTTAGGTGTATTTAATGAAGCTTCAATTCCTGGGACAGTAAATATAGTTGAAAAATGATATTAACATAAAAAGAAATGAGATAAATAAAATAACATATGCATATAAACAAACAAGTAAGTGATAAAACCAATAAATGAGTTAAAATAAGAAGTTTAGCTGAGCTAATCTACAATATCCTTTCTAATATTATTGTTGCTACCATGTCATTTTTGGGTCAAGAGATCTAAGTTTTAGTCCTGCTTTTGCCATCTATGATCTAGGACACCTACTAGCCTGGCTTTGGACAAGTCATTTGACCTCTGACCTTTCTAAACTTCAGTTCACTCATCTGTAAGATGGGGAGAATGGTACTCCTTTTTGCTTTGAGAACCAATTTATGTCTTATATTGGTTGTACCCAAATGTATTACCAATATCCTTTTTCAACATCTGCAATAAAACCCAGAGGAAAAGAGGTTAGTCGAAACCATCCACCATAAATTTCTGTCAGAATATGTAACATTTAGCATTTATTGTTTCCCCCATTTCTATGGAGATGAGGAACATTTTCTTTACCGTATTTCCACAGGGTTTTGGGGAAGATACAAATAGAAAATGTAAGGAAGATACTTTTCAACCAAACCACATTGAACAATCAAACGGATTTATCATAATAGTGAAATGTTTTATAAAAGGCTTTTCCTATAGTCATTTTCAAGGTTTAAGAATCTAGTTGGATCAAGAAAAAAAAAAGAAGAAATTCTTAACATGGATGAGAATTAAATCAGAGAGTTGCTAAATTTCTATATAAATATCTGAGGGCCAACCCAATACAATGTAACTCTATTCATTTCAGGACATATGGAAAAAGTTTTATGTTTTAAACAATAGGACCTGACAGTGCTATTGTTTCTTTCTCATTTAATATCCGTCAGCCCTGGAGCTCAGCCAGGAACCTTGTTGTATCTCCAAATTTAATTCCTACCCCTTGTACATATCATTTAGTTGTCAGTAAACAGCAACTTAATGACATTTGTTCTTGCTGCTCGGGCACATCTTCAGTTAGGTCAGTTTTCGTCTGACCTGCCAAGCTTAGAGAGAATAAAATTCCCTGACTAATAATCCTTGCGAGACCAGTATCATGGATAACTTTGCTTTCTATATCCTTAGTTGTTCAGTAAAGGTCAGAGGGTGTCTTGGTTAGTGAAATCTCCTTTGTTTTTGTTGGTGGGAGCTATCTCTTGGAAAAAATAGAAATATAAGAGTAATACATGCACATAGACACATACAGACATATATATGTATATACATATACATATAGTGTTAACATTTTCAAAGCTTTGAAAACTCTCACTTATAAGGTAGACCACTGGAGTGTCACATGATTTGTTCATGATCACACAGTTAGAGCTTACGACTCCTGTGATCTTGCAAAATAACTTCCCTGACACTCAGTTTCTTTAATTGCAAAATGGGGAGAAGGGTTGAAGCAGATGAATTTTGAGGTCCCTTTTATCTCTAGTTCAGTGACCTCTGATGCAGATAGTAAATATCAGAGCAAGGATTCAAATCCAGATTTTCTCCATTTCTTTCCTCTAAATTATACTGTAGATACAATTCAGATAAGATAATTATATTAGTGATTTAGATAGTTGAGCTCCAGGTGAAATGCATTGAAAAAGATAGATGAATGGATTCCAGTGTTGCAAGAAAGGGTCAAATATGACATCATACATTTTGCCTTTTATATTTCTTAGTATATGTGCTGCTGAAACAAGCACCTTTTATATTTTTTTAAATCTAAATTTAACAAACATCAAATAAAATGAGAATTTCCACTTACATTATAGAATAGAAGCAACAAGAAACTTTAAATCTCTATATGTAAAACTTGCTCTTTATATGAGTGGAAAATCTTTTTATACTACATAAGTAAAAATATTAAATAAGCAAAAATCTTTTAAATCTTAAATTTGGATTACTTAATAACTTAATGTGTAACATAATCTTTTGCATGTGTATGTAGGTAGGTATCTATTTCCACACTACATTTTCTCTGTGAACTTCTGTTTGTCTCACTTTCCTCATCCATAAAATGAGGAAAATATTGCTTGCCTCCTAGGGTGGTTGTGAGGATAAAATGAGGTAATGTTAAAAAAAAGATATATATATATATATATATACTTAAGATGATGCCTGGCACATAGTAGGTGCTATGTAAATATTAGCTATTATTTTTATTATTATCTACATGTATAATTGTGTCTCTAGTTTTTGCCTTATATATTTAAAGTTCATGTGTTGACAGTAATTGCAAATAGTACAAATGGGTGCAAATGGTATGTGAAAATTTAATAATTAAAAACTTGTGAAAAGCAGCATACTGATTTTAAAATCATCAAATAGTGGGGAAAGCATTAACTTGGGACACAGATACATTTTCTAACTCATTACCATTATTTAGTTGTATGATCTTAGGCAAATCATGTGAATAAGTTATCTTGTTAATGAGTGAACTGTTTTTCTGTAATTTTCTTTCCCACTACATTTTCATATCACCTGAAGATATTTTCCAAAAGCAGAAAGGGGAAAGTTGAGTTACCCTGAAGACAATGTAAATGAAATCACCTAGGGTCATTCTAATGTGACTACAGAGAACATTTGATAATAGTGCTCTAGTATTTTAAATGGAAATATCTGAGAGCCAATGAAAAATATGATCATTCAAAATTAGGAAGATGAGAATCTTAGCTGGGATGGGAGCTGGATCCATTTGCTAAGTTATAGTCTTTTTGAAGTAGGATTTATTTTTATTTTTAAAATATAATTCATGATGAAGGAAGAGATAGATAATATAATCTATGTAATGTAAAACATGTAATATAACAGTAATATAATACATATGATTTGTTAGAAGAATATGTAATAAATTATAATAAATATCCTTATCCAAGAGAAACAAATTCTCACAGTAATTATTTTCCAAAATCTGTCTCATTCTTTTTTTCTTCTCCCTCCCACAAAACCCCAGTCCCCAAGATGGCTGGTGATATGATATAGGTTGCACATGTATTTTCATATAATGTAAATTTCCCTGTTTGTCATGTTGTGAAACAGGTCACATTGCTTACACTAGAGAAAAATTCAAGGAGGAAATAAAGTGAAGAATGGAATGTTTCTATCTGCACTTGGAGTACATCTGTATCTTCTGTGGCAGTGGATAGATATCCTTTCTCATAATGAGTTCCTTGAAATTGTCCTGGATGCTTGGCTTATTGATAATAGTTGTCATTCACAGTTGATCACCATACATTATTGTTGTTACCATGTACCACTTTCTCCTGGTTCTATTCACTTCACGTTGCTTCATTTTATATATGTCTTTCCAGGTGTTTTTTTTTATCATTTCATTTGTCATTTCTTATGACACAATAATATTACATTACAATTGCACAGCTTGTTCAGACATTCCCCAATAGATGGACATCCCTTTAGTTTCCACTTCCTTCCCACAACAAAAAGAGCTACTAGAAATATTTTGGAACATATAGTTTCTCTTCCTTTTCCCTTGATCACCTTAGAAAAAATCTACTAATAATATTATTAGGTAAAAAGCTCTACACAGTTTTACAACTTTGAATAATATTCCAGATTTCTCTCTGAAGTGGTTGCACAGTTTTAGCAACAATGTCTTACTATCCCTATTTTCCCACATCCTCTCCAACTTTTGTCATTTTCCTTTTATCATTTTAGCCAATCTGATAGGTTTAAGGCAATACCTCAGAGTTATTGTGATTTGCATTTCTCTAATCAATAGTGAATTGGATCATTTTTTATAAGTTATATATATATATATATATAAATTTGTTATCTTCATTCAAAAACTGTTTTTATATCTTTTAACCACTTTTCATTTGGGGAAGTGCTCAGATTTTTATATATTTGACAAAATTCCCTATATATTTTAGATATGACTTCTATCTGAGAAAATGGGTATAAATTTTTCCCCAATTTATTGTTTTCCTTATAATCTTGACTATGTTAGTTTTCTTTGTATAGAATCTTTTTTATTTAATGTTTTCAAAATTTTACATTTAAGTGTTATCTATTTTTTATTCATACATTCTTCACCTATCCATCATCTAATAGGTAATATGTTATAAATTATTTTTACAAATGTTTATACTCTGGAATTGAGGCCTTGGGAAGTATGAGACTAAAGTAACATTTATTTATTCATAGCAAAAAGAGACAGAAAGCCTATTGATGACTGAGCAATTAGGTCTTTTTCATGCATTTTCTTTCTTTTTTTTTTAACTTTACTTTCTGTCTTATTAACAACTCTAAGATAAAAGGCCAAGAGCTAGGCAAATGGGGTTAAGTGACTTACCCAGAGTCACATACTTAAGAAGTGTCTGAGGTCACATTTGAACACAAGTCCTCTTCATTCCAGGCCTGATGCTCTATCCACAGTGTACCTAGCTGCCCTGTTTCTTTGCATTTCCAAAAGAATTGAGCTGAAACAAAAGGTTGGATAATGCAAAAAATTGTAAAAATTAGTTATTTCAGTCCTTCTGACCTCGCCTTAAAAGAGACTTACTATATACTCATTTTCATTTATGCCCTCTAAGCCAATGTTGTCCTATTTGAAACTATATTTGGATTAAATGTATGCTCAGGCTTAGATCTACTGTTAACCTTATGCAGGTGTGTGGGGTCATGAAGAAAGCTGTTCTGTCTTCTCTTCATATACCTATCATTTTACCTCTCAGACAAATGCAATGCAAGTATATAAAAATAAACAAATATAATATATCTGTACATATATGTGTGTGTGTATATATGGGGAGAGAGAGAGAGAGAGAGAGAGACAGAGAGAGAGAGAGAGAGAGAGAGAGAGAGAGAGAGAGAGAGAGAGAGAGAGAGAGAGAGAGAGAGAGAGAGAAAGACAGAGAGAGAGGCAGAGAGAGAGAGAGAGACAGAGACAGAGACAGAGAGAGACAGAGAGAGACAGAGAGAGAGGCAGAGAGAGAGGCAGAGAGAGACAGAGAGACAGAGAGACAGAGACAGAGAGAGAGACAGAGAGAGAGAGAGAAAGTGTAGCCCTGGGGAAGTCACTTAGCTTCTCTGCTTCTCTTTGCTTTTACCCACTGGAGAAGGAAATGACAAACCACTCTAGTATTTTTGCCAAGAAAACCCCATGGACTGTACTGCCAGGTACAGGTAGTTACATAGAGTTGAATATGACTGAATGACTCAACAAGTTCAACAACAACTCCTCACATTTACAATGAAAATAATCCAGATGATTTTCAGGCTCTTTTGCAGCCCTAGAATTTAATAATTCAATAAGATCTTAGATTAAGAGCTTGATGGACTTTATAAGCCATATACTCCAACACCTTTTGTTTTATATAGGAATTAAACATTTATTTAGGGTCTACTATGTGTAGAGTACTATGTTAGACCTGGGGAAAATTTAATGGTTAGATGAGATGGTTACCTATCCCCATTAAACTCATAATCTTGGAAAGGGATATAATATGACAATATATAGATAATTTTAATATAAAAACTATACAATAAGAGCATGAGAGAGAGAGAAAATAAAATTCTGGGAGGATATTGAGCAGGAAAATCTTATTTATATCTAAGGAAGTTTTCCTGGAAAAGGTTTCATTTGAATAGCATAAATATAAGAAAATGATTCCCTGATGAGTTCTTATACCTAATTCAAAAACTGGATGTGACACTGCATCAAGGTAAGTATATAATTGATAATTTGAAAAAAAACATACCTTAAAGAATTTGGATTTTGTATATTTTTGTTCAGCCCTTCCCCCTTTGTTTCTAAAGGTTTTAAGATGGATATTGTGATTAGCATTTTTCCTTTAGATATGTATTTAGACACAGAAAGAGGCCACTGGGTAAGGAAAAGAATTTTGAGGTGAGAGGCCTTCATAAATGAAGATGACATTTCTGACAGTTGCTTTCTGTGAGATTGTTTGGGTTGTGGGCAACTAAAAGTCTCAGGAGACCTCAGTCTGTTGGAGCATGTGCCTGAATTAATGTATTAGAGACTATGATAAATATGTATGTAGTTTGTTCTTTTGTCAGCCCTCTTCTCTGTCCCCACCAAATTCAATGAAAGATTTTTAGTGTAACTCTGACAATGATCGTTTGGTGCCTAAGCATCAGCAAAACAAGGTGGTGACAAGAAGGGAAAAAAAATAAACAGAAGCTTGGAGCTTTTTGTCCTCCACCCACTCCTGGCTGTAAGAAACACAGCCTTACCTAAAATGACAAAAATGCTTGATTGTGAAGTAGAAAAGCCTTTTATTAATGTTCTTGCAAGAGCCGATGTCCCACTAAAGTTTAGTTAACAGGGACACCTTAAGGACAGTCACAACAGGATATGTTTCCTAGGCCTGACATGGGAAGTCCTCCCCTGTTTCCTCATTTGCTGAGTACTCTAGAGATTACAGTTTATTCCAAGAAGCTAACTGACCCATGTTGCCCATTACTCTCCTTTTTGAGACCCAGGCACTTAATCATTTTTCCTTCTATGCCCTTTTTCTACACCTTGGTCTGGAGACAGGGCTGAGCTCTGATACAGAACTAACTAAAGAGCTTTTCTGCTAGGTTCACTCCTCTCTGACCAGTTTTGACCATGGGGCTCTTTTTGATAAGCCAAGGAATCCAGGTGAAGTTTGGAGGGTAGAAAAAGGTATGATCCAACAAAATTTGGTTTTAGATGTCACAAATGAAAATCTCCGTTTCATTCACAGGCTATTTTGTTTGTTCTTTTCTCTCTCTCTTTTTTTATCTTTTCTTTTTCTTGTCTCTGGGTAGTCTTTTTGTCCCTCTCTCAATATTCCCACAACATGCAGAAGATACTATTTTGAAATAAATTAGCCATCAATGTACATAGGAAGACTATTACAACAGAGAAAGGGTATTATGAGATGTCATATATATTAATCATTCCAGTTTAGTATAAAAAGACTTATATGTTAGCAAGTTTTTTCTCTGATTTTCTCTCTCTCTTTCTCTACCCCCCCCCCACATTCTCTCAGATGGCAGTTAGAGTAGGATAAACAATGCTTCTGAAAAGAGTGATTTCCAAGCTAAAGATAGAGCAGTGTATCCACTTCAGAAGATTGTAGTTTCTTGTTAACAATCAAAAGTTCAGCATCCCTTTGAGACCCCTTTTGGAGAAGGAACATTGGCTGGGAATTTGAATATAGCTTGTACACAGTTACACAGCCTGGAAAGTTGGCAGAACTGATCTGTGAAGGTTTAGGGATTACTTTTTCTAGTTTTCCTGAAATAACAAATAATGAGTTGCTATCTTCATAGCCATTTTTGAAAATCTAGCAGCAGCTGGATCAAAAACAAATGAAGATGTTAGCATTTGACAATGCAGGGCTGCACGTTTCCATTCCTCTTCTTGAGCACACAAATACAGTTCATGTGAGGACACAAAAGGCATATTTAGTGAAAACTTATGGTTCTTTGTTTTTTTAATTCCCAATAATGCCTCCAGTTAGTGCTTTTGTTAAACATCTTTGCTTCATACAATAGGTGACATAGGAAGATAATCACTCTACAGAAAGCAATTAAAGAGTTACATTCAACTTGTTCTGCTTATTAAAAGGATTTGTTCTGCATAGGAAAGCATTAGCATCTTTACAGTCTAAAGATTGTGATTATTCATGAAGTCTGTACATTTTCTTTACTGGACAGAGGTTCATCTTCAAGATTTAGTAAAAGGTGCCATCCATTTTTCTCCTTGAAAGTTTAAAAAAGACATATAACTATTAATAGATATTGTAGCTAATCTCCAAAAGCTGCAACTAAAAGATTAAATACTGTCATGAAGGAAGCAAGATGGAAAAGGTAGCATGGGAACTAACTTCCATTCCAGTCACTTGAACAGTGTTGGACAAGGACAGAATGAAGGGCTTTGGGAAATAATAGGAATGACAGCTGGTATAATGATAGATTCTTATTGTTAGCAAGTTAACTTTTTCATTTCTCTTTCATGGAAAATATTTTAATTGGGAATTGAAAATGTAATTCATTTAGATTAAAAAAATGATTAAGGTGATTTAATTTTGGAGTTGAACATCATCACCAAGTTTAGGGCCACAGGGCCCCTTCATCTGGAAAAATGTGGAACAATTTTTGGTTTTCCCTGCATACCAGAGAAGTCCAATTTCTTTTTCCTTTTTTCCTTTATGGGGTATTTACAATACCTTATATGCATTTAGGAGTTACTAAACTTTTTATGGTATTTCTACATTTCTAGCCTTTCTGTTCCCTCTGCTGGCTTTCCTGTTCTTTTCACAAACTTAACATTTTATTTATTTTAACTTTAAAAAAGAAATTGTGTATATTTATGGTCTTAAAAGATAAACTATATTGTTATCATATATATATTTTATGCATTTCTGAGTTTCTAAACTTTTTCTGTCATTTGCAAGTCATCCGTAACTTCTAAAAAACTCATAAAAATTCTCATTTAATTTCTTATGCCTCATGATATACTGAAACAGCTTTGGGAAAAGTTGTGATGTGAAAGGGATATTTGTATTTGATTTTCAATGATCTAATTAACTCTTTTGGACAGATAATTGGTTAACTAATGAAAGAGATATCCCAAAAATCTTTGAATTTTTGGGATATCTCTTTCATTAAAAAACATGACTTAGGAAGCAATTAAATAGCTTAGTGGATAGGATGCTGAATTTGGCACCAGGAGAAGGCTGCATTTAAACCCTGCCTCAGAGACATTACCTGTGGGACTCTTGAAAAATTACTTTACCTTTCTCAGTTTCTTCATCTATAAAATAGGGATATTATTAACAAATTCCTCTCAGAGTTGTGAGAACCAAATTAAATAACATTTGTAAAGCTCTTAGTAAACTTTAAAGCTTTATATAAATTCTAGCTATTATTGTCATTATTAGAATCATAGTAACATTATTAAAATATTTGTTAAATACCTTCTTTATGCTAAACGTTTTGTTTGGTACAATATCATAGATATCTAATCTTGGAAGGAATTCAGAGATACTATCAGAAATTTTTAAAGTTGGAAGGGATATTCAACCCCTTTATTTTACAAGTGAGAAAACTGAGGCCCAGATAGGTTGAGTGATTTGGTTAACATTATAGTGGAGGATAATTGCCTTTAATAGAGATCGTTTAATATATTAAAGCAGTAGATGAATAACAAAAGCAGTTATTTTATCTACTTGTGGAACATTAAACATAAAAGAATACAAGTTTATATTAGGATAGTTTCTCTATTAACTCTATAGAAAAATATGAGAACAAAATAATAATGATAATAGTAACAATAATAAGAGCTTGTATTTCCAAAATTTTCTATGACAAAAAGTCATACCTGTAACATTGCAGAACATTCATTATAAAAGAATAATGGTAGGATAGTGACTTGTCCTTGAACTTTTTCTATCTGAATCCCAGCAGAAAAGATGAAAAGAATGAGATGATGATAATGTATTTCTATCGTATTTTCAAGTTTCTAAATTGTTAAAACCTAGTTTTGTTGTTAGAGATGGTGTGTAAATCATATAGGCTTCCTCCCTTCTTTATGACACTTTTGTCTACGTGGGATAGAAAATCAATTTGCTCTTCTCATCTACTAATGACATCTGTCTTGATCCTTGGTTAAGCCTCCAGAAAAGGACAAAAGCAAGATGTCCATGTCCACACTGTGACTTTCATTCTGTCAGCTCTTCATTCCTGTCTCAGGCTGTTACTCTTGCACTAGCCATTCCTTCTTTCTCCTCTCCCCCATCATGACTGCTTGGGGAACAAGTTCAAGTCTACACTCTTCTTTTTAGCTGAATCCCTAACTCTCCTATCATATAGCTGATTGCACCTTGCCAAGACTCAGCCTTGGATCACTCTCATCCTTTGTTGCCTTTACTCTTATATATGGGCTGCTGAGCATATGTAGTAAAAGTCATAGAACTAGTCTGATTGGCTCCCCTACAAGTTTATGTTATGTAACCTCAATTGGCCTTTCCTTATCAACTCAGTATCTTACTCCCCATAACAGATATTTCACAGTTTTAAAAAAATTGCTTCTTAAACCTCCCCCATACCCTGCCCACTCAACCTGCAAAAACACAGAATCACCAAAGTACTTACAAAGAACATATCTTTAATTAGGACAAGGGATACAATAGTCTTATGGCCACCACACAGAGTCACGTGCACAGATAACAATACCACACTGAACCAAGTTCTGAGACTCTAGGAAAAAAGTCTCCAGAAAAATAATACCACGAATGGGAATTTCCATTAAATTGAAGAACTTGGAATCTTACATACACTTTAGGGAGTACAGGAAAGGAAAGACAACTGTTTGGCTTACTTGGAGGCTATGGGAAAAGGAGTCTGGTCATAAGCTAGAATAACTAAGGGAATATAACCTAAGAGAAACATAGTTACATAGGAGTTTGAACAAGAGGTTGTAGTCTGAGGTTAGGATATCTGGGAGAAGCCCAAATATTATAAGAGAAACTAAGAAACCAAAAAAGGATACCGAAAACTCTTACTCCTATTCAAGGTGCTTCATGGGTGCTTGATGGCTTATTGTTCAATCTGGGACAGGGGTCAGTCTGGGATTTCCTTGTAGGCAAGTTCCCATGGGTCAGAAATGAATTTGGGGTTTCATGGTTTCATAAAAGAAGGCTGTCAGAACCATACCTCATATTTTACAGAAAAAAATTGAGGCCATTGACTACATACTCACTCTTTTCCCTTCTTATCTCAAATAACTTATATGCTTTCTGCCCCTTTCAAACTAATTTATGCTTCATGCTGTAAGATCTAATTGTAAAAATTCCAAGCATGATTCTGTCAGGGTTTAAATAGCATTCTTTGAGCCTATGGGTTACAACCTTTGGAACTTTTACAGAATGCTTTTGATATCAGGGTAAAGAAATTGAGAAATTGAAAGTCAGTCCTTAAAAAATGAATCTAATGTCTACATTTAGTATATCTCAGTGTAAAGGATTTAAATCCCAATATGGGGTATTTGAGGACCAGCTAATACTTTTTTATGTCTTTCCTCAAAGATCTATGACTTCTTTCATGTTGGTATTTCCTTTCTTGAATATGTATTAGGTCAGCCTACTAGTTTTGAGACTGAATTGAATAGAGAGA
Organism: Monodelphis domestica; assembly: GCF_027887165.1. NCBI lineage: Eukaryota > Metazoa > Chordata > Mammalia > Didelphimorphia > Didelphidae > Monodelphis > Monodelphis domestica. The sequence goes on from NC_077233.1 coordinate 248,184,974, forward strand.
GCAGTTTGGAGCCTTAGTATTAGATTTTACAGAGGTTTTGCATTTGAATCCTGCCTCTTCCATTAAAGAGTAAAACCCCTCCACAGGTTGGTGGATGATTCTTTTGAGCTGCAGTAGGCAAAAAAGTTCTGTTCCTATTGACCATTTATCTCAGGCTTTGACTCAAAGCCTTTTGAGCCCGGCATAACAACTAGAACTTACAGAGATACAGCTTTCAACAACCCAGTAGCAACATCATGGCTTTATGAGCCATCAGAATAATATTTTAATAGAGATATTTCTTACATACCTTTATATAAATGATACAATGACCACAGTCTATCCAAGGGTTCTCTAGTCCTTAACTCCCTTCTCTTCAGTTTCAACCACTACCTAACGCTATTTTTTAGTAGCATCTCTCACGTTCTCAAGGGAACCCAGCTATAGTCCTACATATTTGATTTTATTGTTGCACATGAAGTACTTATCACACATTTAAATATTATACAAATTAACATTTTAGTAAGAGGTTTGATTCTAGGTAGTTCCAAGCTTTGAAATTCTTATGTGAAATTTTTACTGAAAGACTAAATATTTATTAATTTTTTATTAATTTATTAATCATTTCAATAAAACCCATTTGCAGACAATAATGATCTATTTGACATTAGGTGTACAGTTCAAATAATTAGCAAGAGTGGGGTAGGATATTGTATTCTTCCATTCACCAACTTGCCACCTCTTTGATCTTAATTTTTCTCTTTGTTTCTCAAGCTAGACACGTACACAAATTCAGCCAACAACAAATGACTGCAGCAACTCATGTTTTAATTACTATCATTCCTACAAGTTCTGCCAGACATCATAAACAAGCTGGGTTTACAAAACTGAGATGGAGTTGGGGACAGAGCCACTGATAGATGGGATTACAGTGAAGAAGAGGAAGATGAGAGGCAGCAAAGGCTTTTAGGTTTCCTCTCTGATTAGGCAGGTGAGGTCATTTAAAAGATTTCCCACTTTCCTTCCCCTTCACCCTCGACCCACCCCCCATTTGAGGTTAATTCGAACCTGCATTAGGTAGATAAAGATGAATGTGAATTTTAAATTATATTTAATCTTCATTAAAGTAATTATCTCTCTTAATGAAGAATTTGCTGGGTTGTGGTTGTGCAATGGAGTATAAAATCCTAAGTGAATAAAATCAATTTCATTTTCAGGGTAGCTTTTCTGTCCATTAATAAACAAGGAACTGAAAATATATTTGCTTGGAGTCATGTAGCATTCTCAGAGTTCATACAAAGCCAAGTAAATCCCCCTTGAAAAAGGCTGGACTCCATTTCTTATTGCCCAATGTCAGAGCTAAGGAGACCCCCCTCCCCCTCACCCCCTACTAAGTATTTGATGCCATTTCCCCAGGCCTAACAGTAAGACAACTTTCAGTGATATTTCACACCTAAATGACTGGTATAATGGAATGGTGTTTATGTGGTGGAGTGTATTTCATCGGGTGCTCTGGATTATTAATCACAAGAGTATGAATTAAGCCCTGGCATGCTTATGTTTTCTAATGTATGAAAATTGCTTATTTATTTCCATGCTGTTACAATGAAAAGAAACAGACCGGTTCTAAATAGCAATGTGCTGTAGTGTGAGGCAATTAACTGAATTATGTGTGCCCTTCAGTCAGGATCATTTCTTATTATAACCATACAAACTCAAGGAGACAGGACAAAGAGAAAGCCAGAGCCAGATAGCTCTTACAGCACGGAAGAAGGAGAGACTGAAATTTCCGTGAGAATAAGCTTAGAATCATAGTATTTTCAGAGCTGGTAGAAACTAAAGCTAGCTCATCTAGTACAGTGGTGTCAAACTAAAATTTAAAAAACAAACTTAAAATCATATTCATTTAGTAGGATCACTGTAGGCTGCATATTGACTTAGTTTTAAAATGCAATGTAATCTATGTTTTATTGTATTTTTATTTATTGTGATAAATATTTTCCAATTACAGTTTAATGTAGTTCCTGCTGTTCTCAGGAGTGTTGCAGGCTACATGTGGTCCTGGGGTCTACCATTTGACACCTCTCATCTGCTCCATTTGCATTTCAGATGATGAAACGGAGGTTCAGAAAGCTAAAATAAATTTCCCAAGTTTACACAGTCAGTTAGTAGACTTCCAGTAGCTTTTGGTACCATCTGAACACCTGCATGCATTATTTGCTTCTCTTGTTAATTTTTTCTGTGACTGGGGTGATGGAGCTAAGCCAGTGCGTTGGCTTCTTCCAGTAGATCCCACTTCCATATATGTGCTATGTTCAAGGAGACAGATCATCTCAAAGAGACAGATCATCTGTGTTACTGGAAGAGGTCCAAACATGGTCCTTCTGGAAGGGACAGGCATAGGGTCAATTCCATTACCTCTATACAGATACATATAAGGCACTGATTCCTTTTATGGAGCTGGAGCATAAAAGAAGAAATACTGATTAAAAAAACATTACTAGTTTTATTTCAAGTAATGATTCTTCTGTGTCTCTCTGGAATGCTTTAATTGGTAAATTTGATGCTTTGTTCACCATACTAATCTATGAAAATTTTCTGATTTTTATAACAAGTTTTGATCAGGAGAGCTCTTAATAAATTTTATTAGTCCCCATAAATCAATTTGATGAAATTAAAGAGCATGGACACTAGTTCAGAGGAAGTGTCTCTTTTGGAGGAAGAAATGTACCCTTGCCCCTCGATGAGAAGCATGTGCCCTAACATTTTGCTGAGATGACTCAGGAAACTCTGGTCATCTGTCCCCTGTGATTGAAGCTTCCTTCTAGTTATTAGCTGAAGGATAACAGATTCTTTTTGGAAAGAGTCATTCCCACTGCACCCTCTAAGAGTAAGGAGAAATACTGGAGGAGTTGGTCATGAATTTTCTTTCCTTCAAACTTAAAGATCAATATTCAGTTAAGGGGAGGAGAGATAGGATTTTTTTAAACGTTTTCTTTTTTTAATTTTAAAAACAAATTTCCACATAAGTTTCCCAAAGTTACATGCTTCAAAATGTCTCCGTCCCTTCTCTCCCACTCCTAGAATTGGTAAGCAATTCAGTCTGGGTTATACATATATTATCATGAAAAACACATTTCCATATTACTCATTTTAGTAAGTGAATAATCTTTTAAAACCAAAACCCCAAACAAATACCTAAATAAATAGATGATAAATCATATGCTTTCAAGAGATGGAATTTCTTGTCTTCTCCTAGCAGACAATCTGACTTTTAAACAGAAACATAACACAAAGGTAGACATATACATGTCTAGACAAGTCAGATAATAGAATTTTTTGGAAGTCCCAATCCCTGAGTGACCTCTTCTCTTTCTTTTGCTGAGCACAAGTCAGTGAATAAACAATACTGAGAAATGTCTAATTCTAGTCTTGGAGGTTATTTCTTGAGTAATACCAAATTCTCAAGTATGAAAAGTAGGCTGCGAGTCAAGATGGTGGCCTAGAAGGAGCAGAAGTTCAGACCTCTGAATACCCTTCCTAATCTATTACAAACTGAATGCTCCCAGGGGGCTGAAAATCAAACTTAACAACAAGACAGAGCCAAGGAACCCTCCTGCTGGACTTAATTCAAAAGGTACACCCCCCGAAAAGCCAGAATCCAAGAATATTCAGGTTTAAGGGGAAGACAGAAGGAAGGTCCCATCCCCCCTCCCACCCAGAGTGTTGAGATTCCAGTGGCAATGGGAACTTCTGGGCGGGCAAAGGTGCTGGTCTGAAGGGCATACCTTGCGAGCAGGGCTGGCCAAGTTCAGAGCATCCAACACAGATGGAGGGGAAGGAGCTAGAGAGGGAGTATAGACCTGGTAGTCTGGCCAGAGCTGTGGAGATCCTCCATATTTGCTCCAGCCTTCCAGGAAGTTTTGGACTCAGAGCACACCTAGACCAACTAAGCTGAACTTAATCCCATCAAAAGTCTCCAGAATTCAGGGAAACCCAGGCTCCATACCCATCCTCATTGACTGCTGGACTTTAATCCAATCAAAAGCCTCCAGAGGACAGAGAAGCTCAAACCCCAACAACCCCCCACCAGAGACTACACGGAGAGATCTCCTGTTAAAGCTCCAAGAGGGGAGACTGACAGAAGCCCCCAAAACCAAAAAAATTAGAGGAGCAAGAGCACAGACAATACAGGTAGTAAAGAACAACAACAGAAGCAAACAACTGAGCAAACAACAGAAAAAAAAGAAAGAAACTATAATAGACAGCTTCTACTCAGCAAACGGAACAAAGGGGGAGAGATCAGCAAATGATAAATCAGAAATCCCAGCAAATTGGATACAGGCTGTGGAAGAACTCAAAACACAACTAAGAGAGGCTGACAACAATTGGGAGAAGAACTTAAAAATTAAGATAAGTCATCTGGAAACAGAGGCACTTGAACTAAAATGAGAAAATAATGTCTTGAAAGCCAAAATCAACCAGCTGGAAAATGAGGCAAAGGAGATGAAAGACGAGGCAAAGGAGATGAAAGACAAGGTAAAGAGGATGAAAGACAACCTTCAAAGAAAATCAGACCAGATGGAAAAGGATGACCAAAAAGCCAGGTATGAAATCCACTCTTTAAGAACCAGAATTTAAGAACAACTGGAATTAAATGACCTCACAAGGCAGCAGGACACTATAAAAAAAACGAAAAGAATGAAAAAAATGAGGAAAATATGAAGCATCTCATTCACAAAACAATTTAGAAAATCATTCAAGAAGAGACAATTTAAGAATCATTGGTCTACCAGAAGACCATGACAAAAGAAAAAGCCTGGACACAATACTACAGGAAATTATTCAGGAAAACTGTTCCAATATCCTAGAACAAGAGGGGAAAGTAGAGATTGAAAGAATCCACAGATCACCTCCTGTATTTAATCCCCAACTGACAACACCCAGGAATGTTATAGCCAAACTCAAAAACTATCAGACCAAGGAAAAGATATTACAAGCTGCCAAGAAGAAGTCATTCAGATTCCATGGAACCACAGTGAGTATAACACAGGATCTGGCTGCATCTACACTGAAGGACCAAAAGGCAATGAATATGATATTCTGGAAAGCAAGGGAACTAGGTCTACAACCAAGAATAAAATACTCATCAAAACTGACTATATTCTTACAGGGGAAAGTATGGTCATTCAAGTATGAAAAGTAGATGCCAGCTGTCCAGAAGTAGGAGATTTCCTTAATGGAATCTTCCTTAGGGAAGAAGACAGTCAACAGGAAGCTACTGAAACTAAGACTAAAGCTTTTTGAAGAACAGGAGATCTGGGATTGTGAGAATCCTCCATGATTTTGTTCCTTCATATCGTATGATTTCTATTTCCTTTACTATAAAAATTCACTTCAAGGAAGACAGGTGATATTTATATAGTACCATGTACCAAGTGCTGTTCTAAATACTTTATAATTATTGTACCAGCTAATCTTAACAAAGATTTAGGGGCTATTATTTTCCTATTTTACAGATGAGGAAAGCAAGGCAAACAGGGATTAGGCCACTTGTCTAGGGCCATACAGGGAGTAAGTGTTGGGGGCCAAGTTTGAACTTAGAGATTCCTCATTCTGCATCCAGTACTTTAACCTCTGAGCTATCTGGCTGCACCTTCATATTCACTGGGAAAATTTAGTTCAATTAGGACAGTAAGAAACTGAAGAGAGCCAGATAATAGGAAAAAAGTTTGTCTTACTGTGAAGGGTTTGAGTTTCACTCTGCCAGGCTTCTGAGTTCCTGGAATTGTTAGTCTCAAAAAGATTAGTTTTCTGTCGTAAGGCTAGCATCTGCATCTAATATCATTGCTGATTTCATCATCTAGCAAAGTGGCCTCTCATCATCAAGGAATTTTTTTTCTTGCTAGGAGGGAGGATGCAATCCTTTGCTCCTATCATCTGTTGATGTGGAAAGCATTTCTTTTTCTCAAATGTACTTCAGCCGGAAGGAGAGAAATGCCTCATTTCCCATCCTCTCTTCCTTAATGACTTCTCACACCCTTCTTACAGCTCTGCAGATTTGGTAACACCTGTGTTCTTCCTGCTGGACAAGCTGCTTCTGTTTGTGTGATACCAAGAAATTCTTCTCCGAGGTGACATGGCTACTTTTATAAGGAGCTTCCAAATCCACTGTAGATTCCTCATATGTTGTTTTCTTCTTGGGGGTGGAAGGGAGGATGGAATGGAAAGGAAATTCCTCAACTGAATAGAATCAGAATCTTAATGCTTGATTTCTCAAGAGTTTCAGAAAAGAGATCTGCTAAAAAGAGAAAAAAAAAACAACAGAACTTAAACAAAACAAACAAAAAACCCAGAAATGATTTTAAAAGTGTTTGAAAACTTTTTCTTTCCAAATGCATTTGACAAATTCTTTGTGTTTTTACATGGTTTCCATATTTTCCTGTTCTAAAACTTTGAACCAAATCTTTCCAAAAGAACTTTGCTTTATGAAAAAGTCATATTTTTAAGCATTCTCCCAATCTTTTCATTTATATTCACAGAACTGTCCATATACTTGAATACCTTGGGTTGTGAATCATGGATGAGTATTTATGGAAGTACCTGGTATTTTTTTTTCACTAGGTCTATGTTTTTACTCTTATAGGAAACTCTCAATGAAGAAACTACTCTACCACTATATATCAATGCTTGCTCTCCAACATATCGTCTTAGTTGTATTGGACTCTGAGTGGTGAAGTGACTTATTCACTGTCATGCAAGCAGCATGTTAAGAGGTATAACCTGAACCCAGAGCTTCCTGACTCTGAAGTTTACTCTCTGGCTGCTATGCCAATTTGGTTATAAACAACCTAATTCCACTTTTCCCACTACTTGACCTGATACCCTAGCTTCTCCTAAGCCAAAAGAGTCCCAGGATTTGAACTCTTTGTTTCCAGAAAAATTATTTCTCCCTCTCTGGTCCTTATATCAGACAATGCATATGAGAATGAAGGGGAGTGAGACTGTTTTCATCAAACAAGTTTCTTGATGATTTTTTTTTTACTTTTTATAAATTTACTTGATTTACAAATTTACTTGAATCCCTACTATATTCCCAGACTAAAATTTTCAGTGTTTTGTTTTTAGTTCCCTTTAATTCCAAATGGGAATTATCCCATTTGATAAGTTCTGAAGAGTTAGTATCATAAAAACATATGAGGAAGTTAGATGGCACAGTGGATAAAGCAATGATTTTGGAGTGAGAAAGGCCTAATTTCAAATCTGTTCTCAGTTGCTTAGTAGCTGTGTGAACCCGGGCAAGCCACTTAACCTCTCTGTCTGCTTCAGCTTCTTCATGTGCAAAATGGGGTTAATAATAGCACCTACCTCTTAGGATTGTTGTGAGGATAAAATGATATATAATATACAGAAACATAAATATTGTTTTAAAAATGACATATATGCTCATCTTCAGAGAAAGTACTGATAAACAAGAATAAGCAAGACAGTTCTATATATTCATATGTCTTCTGGTAAAATGATATCTTATCTCACAGGGGAAGGAAAGAGAGGGAAAGAAAGCATTATTTGGGAATTTTAATATAACAAACAAATACATTTAAATAAAAAAATTTGAAAAACTTAAATCAATACATAAATGTGAGTTATTATTTTTTTGAAAGTGAAGACTAATATATTATTTATATCTTTATTACTTTGAAGAGTAGTCTATGAATGGTAGATATTTGCTAAATGCTTAATTATTGATTTATTATAAAGGGTTCATATCTGATATTAAATGATATGGAGCATGTAAAAGTTATTGAAATGATAAAGCCATTTATAAGTGGAAGTGAACACTTCTTTCCTTAATATGTATGCATGTAAAGTAGATCTTGGTGTTTCAGTGGATGGGAAGTTTGATGTGAGCCAGTATGGTATATTACTAAAAACTCTGGACATTGAATCAGTGGAGGCTTAGATTCAATCTTTTTTATTATACTTAACTAAATTTGGAAACATAGTCAATTCATGAGACTTCTTTGAACCTTGGGTTCTTTCTGTATAAGCATGCCTGGGTATATGGGACAGGTCAAAATAACTATAGTACAAAGGAGGATAAAATGAGATTATGTATCTAAAACTCTTTATAAGTCTTGTTGTTGTTCAGTAATTTCAGTTGAATCCAACTCTTTGTTACCATATTTGAGCTGGGATTTTTTTTTAAATAATATTTTATTTGATCATTTCCAAGCATTATTCATTAAAGACAAAGATCATTTTCTTTTCCTTCCCCTCACCCCCCATAGCCAACGCATGATTCCACTGGGTGTCACATGTGTTCTTGATTCGAACCCATTTCCATGTTGTCAATATTTGCATTAGAGTGTTCATTTAGAGTCTATCCTCTGTCATGTCCCCTCAACCGCTATAGTCAGGCAGTTTCTTTTCCTCGGTGTTTCCACTCCCATAGTTTATCCTTTGCTTATGAATAGTGTTTTTTCTCCTAGATCACTGCAGATTGTTCAGGGACATTACACCTCCACTAATGGAGAAGTCGATTCGATTATACCACATTCGATTATACCACAGTATATTAGTCTCTGTGTACAATGTTCTCCTGGTTTTGCTCCTCTCGCTCTGCATCACTTCCTGGAGGTTGTTCCAGTCTCCATGGAATTCCTCCAGTTAATTATTCCTTTTTGCACAATAGTACTCCATCACCAACATATACCACAGTTTGTTCAGCCATTCCCCAATTGATGGGCATCCCCTCATTTTCCAGTTTTTGGCCACCACAAAGAGCGCAACTACGAATATTTTTGTACAAGTCTTTTTGTCCATTATCTCTTTGGGGTACAGAGAGCTGGGCTTTTGTTGTTGGTTTTTGGCAAAGATACTAGAATTGTTTGCCATTTCCTTCTCCTGCCAATTTTATAAATGGGGAAACTGAGGCAAAGAGGGCTAGGTGACCTGCACAGGGTCAAACAACTAGTAAATGTCTGAGGTCATATCTAGGCCTTCTTAACTCCAGACCACTACATCCACTTTGCTACTTCACTGCCCTTAGAAGCATTACATGTCAGATATTATTTTGAATCAATAATGTGATATGGAAACCAAAAAGTCAGCTTGTTAAAAGAAGCATCATATCTTTAATAGAAGAGGTGAAAAGGTCTGTTATTCTTGATACTGTTTAGATGTAGTACATGGAATTCTATCTTCACTTCTTCACAGTACACTTTAGGAATAATGTAGGCAAAAAGCAAAGTTCTTGGGGATGGTGACTAGGAGAGAGAGATGACTAGAGGCTATGACATGAAGACTAACTCAAAGAACTAGAGTTGTTTAGCATGAAAAAAGAAGATGCTTCTCCAAAGGTGCAATAGGCTGCCTCTGCCAAAGATGGGTTTTCCCTTACCCTTATTTAATAAGTTGAAGGATCCCCAATTGTTGAAGACAGAGCTCAATTCGTGCTCCCTCAGAGTTGGACCAGATGATCTCTGAGGTGTCTCTCAAATCTGAGGTCATGTGATACCATGAATCTATGCAGAGCTATTTTTTTTTTGCCAGTGATAATGATTATAAGTTACATAGTAATAGGATAGATTTAGAAAAGTGGAAAGAATGCCAAATTTAGAATTATAGGACCTCTCCACATTGTAATCCATCCGTAGTTGCTAGTCATTCACTTTATGCATAGGTATAAACATATTACTCACCCCTCACTTAACAATATATTACATATCTCTGAGATAAAATATAAATTTATTTCTTTGTCTTTGAAAGCTCTTCATAACTTGGAGTCCATCTATCTTTTCAAACTCTAAATACATTTTTCTCATACTCTGTAGTCTGGCCAAACTGATCTTTTTCTGTTCATCATATATAACCCTTTATATACTATTTATTTGCCTTTGGTCACCCATTGCTGGAATGAGTTCCTTCCTCAAATCCATCTCATAGAATCTCCTACTTCCTTTGATATTCATCTTAATAACTACTTCTACCCAAAATCTTTCTTTATTTGCCTAACATCAATACTCTTACCGTGACTATTAAATATTTAAAACCACCTTGTTATCCTTTTGTATTTATTCTGCATATAGTTAATGTAAAGTCCTTGAAAACAAGGACTTAAAAACAAACTTTTTGCTTCTTCAATACACACCACAATGTTTAGAACATAGTAGGTGCTTAATAAATCCTTATTAATTGATTGGCCTGAAATAGTCACTATCTGCATGAATTAATCTTTGGGTCTCATTCTCCTTGCCTATAAAATGAAGATGACCTCTAAGTTTCCTTCCTACTTTAGATATTATTATTTTTTTTCAAATAACCTCGATGTATTGTTTAATATAAAGGCTAAATTTGCCTATTACTAATTTATCTTCTTGTGTTTAATCTTAGATGACTCTAGTTTCTAACCAGCGTGATCTAATTTCTTCAATTCTATACAGGATTATAGCAGCTTTCCCTGCCCAGAAACTGGATTGGGTAATTGTATATTGTTGAAAATAATACCAATTTGTTCCAATTCCCCCCCCAAAATCTTTGTAACCTGAATATCCTCTTAGTGATGCTACTTGCCTGAAAATTGCAAATGCTAAAGTTTCTTTATATTAGTGGGGCCCCATTTCTCAGGGTGACACCCTACTCATAACCTATCTGAGAGTTAAGAGTATCCATGAATCTAATATACTTCAAAAGTGTCAATCTCACTTAGTAAAGAAATGAGGCAGACAGACTAGCAAAGGGGAAGGGGTCATAAACAAGGTCAGAGAAATGAGAACAGACAAGATAAAATGAAGAAAAGAATAGAGTGTTACCATCTAAATCAAGGCTGCCTTTCTCCTACACTCCACCACTCTGAAAAAGGCAAACTAGCCACTGTGAGAACCCATCAGAGGTCTCTTCCAGTGGCAACACTAAAAAGAAAAACACTATCTATAAGAGCTTTTTCAACATCCCCTCAATTCATGTCCTATGCCCCAAGGGGATGATATCTGAATCCAGAATTACTGAGTTCTTCTTCAGGAGCCCTTATACATTGTGTGAGTTTAATATCATTAAGGAACCATCTTGTGTTTTCTAAACTATCTTGTTTATTTGCAGGGGGAGAAACTGTGGGAAGATAGACAAAATGCACTATGCCTTTCCTTTGGAGAAGCTAATGTACAAGTTAGGTGCTACCTTCATCTAGAAGTTATGGGGCTACTGTCTTTCAGTAGATGTCTTGTTTATCTTTATTCATTCTATTCAAAAAGAATTAAATAGTCCACTCAGTAAAGGAACATGCCTATATATTCCCATAAGCTGCTGACTCTATTATGCCAAGATCTTATGATTAGGACTCATTGAACCATAGCAGATTCAGATAAGAGGTAGATATGTGTGGGTTGAGAACTAATTCTGATTTGATAAGTCTACAGTAACTGTAATCCATAAACAATCAGGACTTCACGACATCCAAAGAGAGGCAAAACTGGGTTGAAAGAAAGTCATCCATTCTCTGAGAATCCTCAAAAGCTTGGCTCTTTCTTAGTACTTCTACTTCCTTTGCTGCAATCCAATATGTTATGATTTCATCTTTCAAGATATGATGGATCATGGTGCAGTGATAAACTTATGTGACATTGTAGTCCTAACAAGATTACAAGAACATCCTTGTTTTAGTCCATATGGTTCACTTTAATGAACAAACCAACTCTATAGAGAAAAACAAAACTTTGAATTTCTCAAGGAAATGAAAATTCTCATGTATAGACTAGTAGGGAGCTGAGATAGATTTCTCTTAAGAGGATATGATGCTATCCTGGGGAAATCTCAAGATGTTAAAGAGTCTAAAGTGATTCCTCAGGTTTGCACAATGTCCAAGGCAGTTCTTTAACAGGTATGAACAACTGATAGCCTCATGGATATACCTATAATCAAATAGTATCTCTGGGCACAGTTAAATAGGCATCATGAAACATGAAATGGTTTGCCAGCATTCCCCTACTAACATCCTGCCCCCGCCCTCCCCCAGTGTCTTTTCATGGCTGAAATTAGACCATCTGAAATACCTGAAAGATGTTGACATTAACACTCCTTGAGATGGTAAGTTGCAAAGTCCAGTGTCTCTGTCTATAACAGGCTGAAAGACCAAAATGGCTGCCTTTAGACCTGGATCTCTTTAGTAACACAATCTGACTTCTTCCAGAAGCTGGAAAGCTGGTTAGAAGACTCAACCAACCAACAGGGCACTGCTCCTCAGAGAAGGACAGTTAACTCCTCCAGGAAGTAGTCACTTCAAAGTTCCAATGCAAACAGGACCTCTCCATTTCCAGGCTCAAGTCCCTCTCTTTATTCTGTCCTAAGGTTCCTTTTAGAATCCTCTTTTTCCTTAGTTTCTCCTGTCAGCCAACCTGGTTTGCAACCTATATTTATTGCAAACTTGCTTCTTATATCTTCATTCCATTATATCACAATGGGGTTCTCATTAGTTGTATTGCTTTTGATTTGCATACACTTAACTTGGAAAAATGTGTGGTTGTTAACATGCCCTTTCAAGCATGATGGCATCATCTTCAGGAGGCAGACTCTCAAGGGGTCACTGTATATAATGACCACTGGATTCTGGAAATTTCTGAAGATAAGAGATCAAGCATGAGTGTCTATTAGAAATCTTTGATTTCCTTGTCCTCAAAGTCTTCATCAGATTTCATTTTTTATTTTATCACAAACTATTTCACCTAATACATTTTAGTTCTAGAAGACTAATTTTCTATGTATCCATATATTAAGAAGTCCACATTGCTTCCCAAACTTCACCAAAAGGCTCCCATCATTCATCCATGTCTGTGAAAAATCATCAGAAAATACAAATTTGTGTGATTCTAATCTTCCAGTGATGGAAAGATTGACTTCAGTACCTTTCTGTTTGGTGATGGGGTAGTGAAGGTGATAGTAATAACCCAGATATTAAAAATAACTCAAAACTTCCATATTCCTTCACATATATAATGGCACAGCATCCATGGGAACCCCAGCCCCACAGGCCAGGAAAGCACTCTAAATGAGAGGATGGGTGTAGCTCTCTCTACATCTTCTTGATCACAAATATCAATCATATGTTTAAAAAAACCTGAGTGTATAGATAGCAGAAAAACTAAATTAGTTTAGTTACTATATTTAATGACAGAACTGAGGTTCAAAGTGATCCCATCCAGCTTTAATGATGGGCTGAAATTAAATAATTTTGGAATTAGGTGGTGGAAAGCATCATTTGATAACAAATCATGTAAATAAAAAATGAAAAATATAGAAATGAAAATTAAAAATAAATAAAATAACTGACTAGCTTTCTCAGACTTTGTTGAGACTGGACTTGACATTCTGCTCCACAACCCACATCTCCTATTGTGTGGCAGCATGATTCAGGGAAGTTCAATCAAATAAGTTAATCAATCAATCAACAAACATTTATTAAGCACTAACTACATGTCAAGCACTATGTTATGTATTAGGGATACAAAGAAAAACAAATATACCCATTCTTTGCCCTTAAGGAGTTTACAGAACAATGGAGAGACAGCATGCAAATAAATAGGTGTATATGTGATATGTGTGGAAAAGAAGAAATATAATTTGGAAGAGGACCTCAAGAGGCTAGGAGATCAAAATAAAGCCTTCAGGAGAAGGTGATCTTTGAGCAGAGGCTTGAAGGAAGCCAGAGAGGTTAAGAGAAAGTGGTAAAAAGGGAGAATTTTTCAGAAGTAGGCCACAGAGACAGAAAGAGACATGGATTTAAAGTCAAGAGAGGTCTAAATTAAAATGTGAGATTACCTGTGTAATTGATGATCCAGTCCCTTAACCTATCTAAGCCTCAGTTTCTTTGCCTAGAATGCAAACAAAGCCTCCACCACTTACCCTCCTGACTGATGAGTCAATACATATGTAGCTTAAAACACCATAAAACTTTAAAGCACCATAATAAACATCAGCTATTATTATTATTGTTATTGTTATTATTATCCAAATTATTCAGCTTGTTCCTCCACTAATTCCTGGCTTTTGCCATTTTGCTAAACTGGAAAGAATTTAATTAGTTCCATGGCATTTGCAGGCATGAGGTGGCACAAATCATAGAGTGCTGGATCAGGATTCAGGAGAACCTGAGTTAAAATCTTATCTACGGTAACTAACTCTGTGATCCTGGGCAAGTCACAACCTATCTGCCTTTCTTATCAGGAAAACTAAATGTTAGGATCAAATGAGATGATGTTTATAAAAGGTTTTGCAAAATGTTAAGTGCTATAAATACTAGCTATGCCTTACCAAAACTCAGAAAAATGATGATCTATTCCTGGAATGAAGACATGATACTTGAAAGGACTGAGAAACTTCTACAGATTTGTCATACAAAATCAAACCATTTTTAGTGAAGACATTATCACACCACTATTTACCAAGAATCTCTATCACTTTGCTATATTTCTATCTAAAAATCATGATCAGTTTTGCGATATCACATGAGCAGTACATAAATGTAAACATTGTTTTTGGTCTAGTGTATATGAAGTAAATGCATCTAGCTTTATGGGTTAAACTGTGTCTGAAGATATAAAGATGTAATATATGTTTAGAACAGTTACTGATGAATTAATATTTTTCTACAGCATGTAGAAATGTTTTTGAAAATGTCATTCATGCTGAATCATAATATGTACCAATACCATAAAATAAGGAGAGATGAGATGATAGCACCCTCCGTCACATCTACATTAACCCTAATCAGATTTTGCAGCTTATGTGGTTATCATAACTACCACCTAATATTTTAGGTAAATTAAGATGACAATACACAGATTTCACAAGTCAGGCAATTATAATGTTAAATTATAGTCTGAAAAGAAAATTATGTATGTTTTATCTTTATTATGGAGATGGTAGCCCATTATTCTTTTGCTCTGATACTTGGAACGATCCATAGTTTTCATCAATGTAGGTACTCCTTCCACCAAATCAGATTGCAATCTTCTCTGTGCTAGTCTTTCCATCATTATTCTTATTACTGTCATTGTTGTAATTAGGGATAACATGCCCACTCTGTTATTGTTAATAACAACAAATGCAGTATATTTATAGATATCTTTATTATGACAAAATGCTTTCAATATTGCAAGGCGGTTGGATTCTCATATTCAGGGTCTTGGAAGAATTTCTCTATGCTAGGATGAGGCCAAAGGAATGTCTTTTTTCTAGAGATGGGGTGGGGAGGTTAATGCACTTTAATGGAAGCAGTAGATGCACAGTGGTCATATATGCTGGTGCTGAGTGGAATATTTTAATATTTCAAGCGTCTTTGGTTGCACTTATGGGTATTTTCTCCTCTGCTATAGATTATAGCCCAGCTAAGCCTTTTCTTGTGCTATTCTTGTTTATATTCCCCATTAAACCCTCTATGAAGTGTCTCCCTTACATAGCAGAATCGTTCCTTCCTCAAGGTCTTTTTACATTTTTTGGGATACTAGGAAAGCACCACAGCCAGTCATCTGCTGTCCCTCACTATATTACATGACAAATGCATCACTGTCTCTATCATGTTTTCCCTTAATAACCTACTTTATGTCTTCTAGATAGTTCCATGATGGAAATATGAGGTCTCTGATCAATGGAATCTTTGGAATGGAATAAAATTACTGGGATAATTAGTAATGAATCCAGAGAACTGATGATAATCCCATCCATTCTATCCTCATCTCCTTCCCAAGAGGTGAGAGATTCAAGCAGAAGAATGAAATATGTTTTTTGGATACAACAACATGTCAACTAATTTTTCTTGACTATGTACATTACTTATAAGAATTTTGTTTTTAAAATATTGCATGGGCATTGGAAGCAGAGTAAAAAATACTTGTTGAATGAAAAAATAAAATAAAAGCTTTTTTGTACCTTCAAGGCATCTCTTAATTGATCTGAGTTAACCAAAACTTTGCTCCTTTTGAAATTAAAGCATTCCATGCTTTACAATACCCATGAGGAGAATATCTGTGTTAAAAGATTTTTTGTCTTTTTTGTGCTGTGGGCAAATTTAATATTTTGAAGAGTTTTATGCAAATTTCTATATGTAAACCAGTCTATTCTCTTTATCATTTCTGGGCACCACTCTCTATTCATTGCAGTGCTTCTTATATACATATAAGCACATACATGCATATATACATCCAAATACAAATGCATGTACATTACATGTGTATATGTATACATACTTATCCACATCATACATATGCACACATAGTGATACAACAGCCTGAACATTGGACATTGTTTCATTGTTAAGCCAATCTTTTTAGGGGGATTATGGATCTCGTTGAGGGGGTCCATAGTTATACAACTGGTACTGTATGATGCACAAATAGGAATATCTGGTGTGGCCATCTTTGGGAAACAATAACCAATGGAATAAGTAAATTAATATTGAAATAATGGCTTGTAAGATCCAATATTTTGCTCATTTGATTTTATGCTAAAGCTGTTGAATCTTTCCTATAGGTCTTCTAAAGGTTGCTCTATCATATAAAGTCTGGTGAAACTTGTTAATGTGAAGCATTATTGCTGCTTTAGATTATAGAATACTTTCTATTCACCTTGAGAAGGCTCATTTACATATTGAGTAAATCCAAGACATATACTGAGTGTAAACAGGCAAGATACATATAAGAGTTATATCTATAAAGTAACAAAACAGTTCTTCAATATGACTAGTAGACTGAATTCTTTTAATGAAATCTCCCAATTTACATGAACTCAATTTTACATAAACTTCTCTTAGATTAGAGGTGTCAAACTCAATTAGAGACTGGGGCCATTAAACTGTACATAAGGATCCCTGTGGGCTAGGTATTGACTTAGAAAATCACGCACTTCAAATCTTTCTTTTTTTAAAAAATTAATACATCGACAAGTTAAAATAAGATAGGAACTACATTTTAATCTGTGTTGGGTTGCCCTTGGGAGTATTATGCACATGTAGCTCTTGTATACTTGTGTCTTACATGTAAATATTTGGAATGTCCAGAAAAGCCTTTTCAATCAGCATTACTACTTCCTCTCCCTATTTATTACTTAAGATATGACTGTGACTCTGCATCAATGTAGAATCACAGAATCTCAGAGTAACAAGGGATTTTAGATATCATTTATTCTGCACTATACTTTGATTGGCAAGTATTCCCTCTATCATCTGCTAAATGAATGATCATCTAGTTTCTGCAGAAGTCCTCTTCTAAGAGGTAATTAGCTTATGTTTAGGGAGCTCATTTCATATCTGGATCATATTAATTTTGAGGAAATATTTCCTCATCTTTAGCCAAAATAAGGCTCTTTATAACTTTTACCCATTGTCTCTAGTTTTGTCTTCTATGGTTAATCAGAGCAACAAAGGCAACATGCATATTATATGGCACACTTGATGTGGAATCTAGATCTAGGCTTAAATACTGCTTCAGGAATTCAATCATACGAGACACACTGGACCTCTGTTTCTTCAACTATAACATTAGGATTTTAACTAGAAAATATAGGAAACCCTTTCCAGCTTGAGACCTAATGGAAGTTATGGAGAGAAAGATTTCAACTTAATATAAGGAAATACTCTTAAATATGAGAGCTATCCCAAAATGGAATGATGAACTATTTTATGAACTAAGAAGTTTACATTACTAGAAGCATTCAGCAATAGACTTTAGTTCGCCTAACAGGGATCTGATAAATCTTTTCTCCTCCATTATCTCCTAACGCCAGGGAGTCTTTTGGCCCATCTTTAAATCTTCAGTGGTAGGCTTAGTACAGTGTTTAACATATAGTAGGTGCTTAAAATTTTATTTATTTTGAGTATTCTTTTCTTTATAATTTTGAGTTCCAGGCACTCTTTGTGCCTCCAATCCCTCCCACAACAAATGAGAAGTCAAATAATAAGATATCAATTATATGTATAAAATTATGCAAAACATGTTTCCATATTAGCAACATCGTGAAACCATTAAAAAGGGGGACATTATGCTTCAAATTATACTCTGAGTTCACCAGTTCTTTTCCTTGAGTTGGATAGCATTTTTTTTTTCATTATGAATCCTTTGGAATGAGATCATTATATTGATCAGAGCAGCCAAGCCTGTTGGATGGATTATCATTATAGCATTGCTGTTACTGTGTACAATGATCTCCCAGTTCTTCTCCTCAACTTTCCATAAATTCATCCAGTTCTTGCCATGCTTTTTTGAAACCAACCTATCATCATTTCTTATTGCACAAGCAATTTGTCCAGGATAACACAGCTAGGAAGTATCTGAGGTCACATATGAAAGGCATTTTCATTTCAGACAAGGGTGAGGTGGCACCTCAGAGTTGTTTTAATTTGCCTTTCTCTAACCAATGATGATTTAGAGCATTTTTTCATCCGAGTATAGATTTGATTTCTTCTCCTGAAAATTAAAATATTATATCTTTTGACTATATATCAATGTGGGAATGACTTATTTTTTACAAATTTTATTATATTCCCTACATAGTTGAGAAATGAGGCCTTTATCAGAGAAATATGCTGTAACTTTTTATATTACTTCATTGTCTTTGTAACTTTTAGCAAAATGTGATTTCCCTAATTTTCCCTTTAATTTTGCTTTGCCTGAGATCATGATTACTATCTCTGCCTTTTTTTTACTTCAGTTGAAGCATAATAATTTCCAATTCAGCCCTTTATTTTTACTTTCTGTGTAATTTTTCTGTTTCAAGCATATCTCTTTTATATAACATATTGTTGGATTCTGGTTTCTAATCCATTCTACTATCCATTTCCTTTTTTTTTTTACTTTAAATATTATTTTATTTGGTCATTTCCAAACATTATTCATTGGAAACAAAGATCATTTTCTTTTCCTCCCCCCCACCACCTCTCCCATAGCCAATGCACGATTCCACTGGGTATCACATGTGTTCTTGGTTTGAACCCATTTCCATGTGGTTGGTATTTGCATTAGAGTGTTCATTTAGAGTCTCTCCTCAGTCGTATCCCCTTCCCCCCTATAGTCAAGCAGTTGCTTTTCCTCAGTGTTTTACTCCCATAGTTTATCCTCTGCTTGTGGATAGTGTTTTTTAGATCCCTGCAGATTGTTCAGGGACATTGCATTGACACTAGAGGAGAAGTCCATTACCTTCAATTGTACCACAGTGTATCAGTCTCTGTGTATAATGTTTTCCTAGTTCTGCTCCTTTCGCTCTGCATCACTTCCTGGAGGTCGTTCCAGTCTCCATGGAATTCCTCTACTTTATTATTCCTTTTAGCACAATAGTATTCCATCACCAATATATACCACAATTTGTTCAGCCATTCCCCAATTGAAGGGCATCCCCTCATTTTCCAATTTTTGGCCACCACAAAGAGCGCAGCTATGAATATTCTTGAACAAGTCTTTTTACTTATTGTCTCTTTGGGGCACAAACCCAGCAGTGCTATAAGCTGGATCAAAGAGCAGACAGTCTTTTGTCGCCCTTTGGGCATAGTTCCAAATTGCTCTCCAGAATGGTTGGATCAATTCACAACTCTACCAGCAATGAATTAGTGTCCCTACTTTGCCACATCCCCTCCAGCATTCATTACTTTACTTTGCTGTCATGTTAGCCAATCTGCTAAGTGTGAGGTGATACCTCAGAGTTGTTTTGATTTGCATCTCTCTGATTATAAGAGATTTAGAACACTTTTTCATGTGCTTATTAATAGTTTTGATTTCTTTATCTGAAAACTGCCTGTTCATGTCCCTTGACCATTTATCAATTGGAGAATGGCTTGATTTTTTGTACAATTGATTTAGCTCTTTGTAAATTTGAGTAATTAAACCTTTGTCAGAGGTTTTTATAAAGATTGTTTCTCAATTTGTTGCCTCCCTTCTGATTTTAGTTACATTGGTTTTGTTTGTACAAAAACTTTTTAATTTGATGTATTCCAGATTATTTATTTTGCATTTTGTGACTCTTTCTAAGTCTTGCTTGGTTTTAAAGCCTCTCCATTCCCAAAGGTCTGACATGTATACTATTCTGTGTTCACCTAATTTTCTTATAGTTTCCTTCTTTATGTTCAAGTCATTCACCCATTTTGAATTTATTATCCATTTCCTTTTTTATGGGCTAGCTCATCCTATTCACATTCACAGTAATGATTACTGTGTATTTTCCTCAATTCTAATTTCTTCTGTTTATTCTTTTCTTTCTCTTTTTATCCTGTCCCTCTTCAAAAATCTGTTTTACTTTCTGAACACTGCCTCCCTTAATCCATCCTCCCTTTTATTATCCTACTCCACTTATTTTTTATATTTAAACTTAGTACATATATATATATATATATGCATATATATATATATATATATATATATATATATATACACATACACACATACTTACTTCTTTGAACCAATTCTGATGAGAGTGAGATTCAAGCTTTGCCTGCCATCTTCCAATTTTTCCCCTCTACTATAAAAGCTCTTTTTTGCATGTCTCTTTTATGTGAAAAAAATTCCCCATTCTACCTCTCCCTTCTCCTTTCTCCCAGTGCAATCCTATTTATGACCCCCTACATTTTGGGGGGAATTCCAATCAACTGGCACTCACTCCCTCTAATTGTCTTAATAATGATAAATTTCTTAGGACTAGAATGGATTATGTTCCCATATAAGAATATAAATGTTTAACTTTATTGAGTTCCTTATTCTTTTATGTTTATCCTCTTATACTTCTCTCAAGTCTTCTGTTTGAATGCCAAATTTTCTGCTTAGCACTGGTCTTTTCATCAGGAATTTTAAAAGTTCCTATTTAATTAAATATCAATTTCTACCTCCATCCCCAAACCACAAAGGACTACACTCAATTTTGCTCAGAAGGTTATTCTTGTGTGTACTCTATGAGCCTCTGTTCTGGTCTGTGAGTAACCACAAGGACTCCTTTCTGCCTTGGAACTATGACCAAGGCCTCCTGCTTTCCTAGGACTACAAGCATTAGTGTATACTAATGCTCCTCCTCACCCTTGGATGATGACCCTAAAATGACATGGGGAATGCAACAAGAGTTATGCCACAGAGCCAGTGACCCCCGGAATCTTTTGAGTGATTGTCTGACCCTCTGCCTTATGATCTGTAGAAAACAGTTCCAAAAATACTATTGTGCTAAAAGGAATAATAAAGTGGAGGAATTCCATGGAGACTGGAACAACCTCCAGGAAGTGATGCAGAGCGAGAGGAGCAGAACCAGGAGAACATTGAACACAGAGACTGATACATTGTGGTATAATCGAATGTAATGGACTTCTCCATTAGTGGCGGTGTAATGTCCCTGAACAATTTGCAGGGATCTAGGAGAAAAAAACACTATTCATAAGCAGAGGATAAACTATGGGAGTGGAAACACCGAGGAAAAGCAACTGCCTGAATACAGCGGTTGAGGGGACATGACAGAGGAGAGACTCTAAATGAACACTCTAATGCAAATATTATCAACATAGCAATGGGTTCAATTCAAGAAAACATGTAATGCCCAGTGGATTTACACGTCAGCTATGGGGGGTGGGGGGGTAGGGGGAGGAGGAAAAAGAAAATGATCTATGTCTTTAATGAATAATGCTTGGAAATGATCAAATAAAATATAATTAAAAAAAATTGTCTTGAAGAAAAGAGTTCCAAAGGCCTTTGCTGCTGACTCAGCAGCTCCCAAGGCCTGTTGCTGCTGAGGGGCTTGCCTTGGCGTGCTGCTTTGCACTCTACTTTTGTGCTGGACTTCCATGTTGTTTTGGGCTGAAAAATTAGTTTACCCCCTCTTTTTCTGTGTTATGATACTTCAAATTTTTTTTGAAGTACTATAGTTTTTGAATGATAATTTGATAGAGATTATGTGGTTCTGTGTATCTTCATCTAGGCTCTGCCTTCCCCCTTTTTTGTTTCCTGATTTTTTGTGAAGTCATTAGATTCCATTTGCTCAAATTTAAGATTAAAGAATTATTTTTTGAGTGAGATTTTTTACCTCTTTTCCCATTTGATATATTCTGCTTTTTAAAAAAGGCCCTTTCTTTAGTACATTTTTATATTTCTTTTACCATTCAGCCAATCATTTTTTTAAGATGATATTTTTTCAGTTTTTTTTTTTGGTGGCTCTTTTTTCTGTTCAGTCATTTCAGTTGTGCCTGACAATTTGGAGATTTCTTGTCAAAGAAATTTCCTTTTCCAGTGCCTCTTTTACCATACTATTAAATCTCTTTTGATAATTTTCTTGAATTACTCTCTTTTCTTTCCTCATTTTTTCCTCTCCTTCTCTTAGTTTTTTCCTTAATGCTTCCAGGAATTTTTACTGGTCTTGGGTACGCATTCTCATTTTCCTTTGAGGTCTTGCTAGTAGTGTTTTCATAGAGCTGCATTTTTTCTAATTTTATATCTTGGTCTTCCCTGCCTGGGTAATAATTTTTTGTGGTCAAATGCTTTTGTTGTTGTTGTTTGCTTATTTTCTTGGCCTATGTCTTCACTTTGAATTTTATGTTAAAGTTGCGCTCTGCTTACTTGGTTCTGCGGTGGTATTGTCTCAGGGTTTAGATCTTTTCATTTTGCTATTTTTGGAACTAGTTCTGGAGTCCGCAAGATTTCATTGCTTCTGAAATGGTGTTATCCTGAAAGAAGCATGCTCACTGTTTCTTGTTGTATGCTCTGGTCTTTACCCAGGAAAGGCCCCTGATCCCCTGCAGCTACAAGTGCTAGAGTTCCTCTTGACTCCAGACTTCTGACTTGGGCTCCTGGTACCTTGTAGCCAATCACAAGTACTCTTCTCTGCTGTGGAACTGTAACCAAAAACAGCTTATGCGCAATAGAGTTGCCACTCAGAATTAGGTGCACTAATGCTAACAAAGTTTCTTCTATAACCTCTTTCTGAACAGTTATTTAATGCACCACTCCTGCTATCATCTCTGGACTGAAAGCTCTAGAAGCTACTGCTGCTCTCACACTTGCCTCCAAGGTGCACTACTGGGGCTTCTGCCCTGTTCTATGCCTGTGCCTGTATTATACTATGTCTGTATTACAGATCTATCCTATGAACCTCCTAATGTATTAGGCTGGATGCATATTTCCCTTTGACCTTTTGTTGTATCTGACACTCTACATTTTTTGAGGTATTATTATAAGGTTGTTTGGAGAGTATTTCCTAAACCTAAGTTTACTATTACCTGGTGTTTTAAATTCTTGTTGACAAATAACTCAAATTTATGTAGTAATCATATATTTATGAAATACTCTCCATGTAAGACCCTTAAGAGGTAAATAGAACAACTATTATTTTAATTTTTTAAAATAAACTGAAAATCAGAGAAATGCAATGACTTGCTGAGGGTCATATTACCATTAAATATAAAGTCAGAATTAAACCTAATTATCATTACTAGAAGGCAGCAATGGATAAAGTAAAGAGGACTATACATGGACCAGGACACTTGACTTCATATTCTTGCTTTATTACACAATACCTGCAAAATATTGGCCATGTTTTTTGATGTTTTGGGGTCTCAATGTGAAAAGATAATGTTTGGATTTCATACCATCTTTAAATCTTAAGGTCTCTATGATTTCAAGTTGATTGCTTGAGTATTGTACCTTGTGTACAAGATGGGTTAAATGGGAAACTAAACTAAGCAAAGCTTCAGTTCCAATTTCCTTCAAAATTT
This sequence comes from Monodelphis domestica, assembly GCF_027887165.1. NCBI lineage: Eukaryota > Metazoa > Chordata > Mammalia > Didelphimorphia > Didelphidae > Monodelphis > Monodelphis domestica. Next base: position 248,208,669 of record NC_077233.1, read on the forward strand.
CTGGAAAGCACCCTTTTTAAACTGGAAAATACCTGTATTTAATTGTCCAACTTACATATTTTCTGCTATCAAGAAATTTTATGGAGAGAAAATCATACTAAATAACAAGAAGTTGTCCTGATGTCTATATCTTAAATGTACACAATGTGATTTCATTGACTCAATGAATTACATGAAAGAAACAAAATATTGAAAAGGTTTTCAAAGTTTACTGCCACTATAAAAATGGAAACCTACTAAAGAAGATTGATTTTTTCTGTTTTCTTGTCTCCTTTAAACAAGGTATCTTTATCTTGTGTTAATGATCTTACTGAAGTTTGTTATTACAAGACAGTTCAAGAAGTTACTTGGCAGGTATGTCAATAGCTGGCATCATCCTGAGTGGTTCAGTCCAAAATCCAATAGTGTCAGTGTGGTGTTTGAAGTGTTGGGATCATCTACAGATACAAAGAAAGGGGGTGGGGGGAAAGAAAGATACATTGAAGATGTCTTCTAAAAATTGATTCCTATAAAATGCATTTAACTTTCTGAAGTTTTTCTAATAAAGTGGAAAAGGGAAGGGCTCTGTTAGAGCTATCCACAGTTTACCATTCTGGTCATTTTGAAGTTGGGAGCCTAAGAGGTTTGGATCTATCTTTTAATTAGTTTTATCTCAGTAGTCTCTGATTTTAGAGATAGCAGAAGCAGAACTGAATGGGCAGGGGGAAAAAAAGCATCCCTCTAGAGGCAGGATGATTTGTAAACCTTTGGTAAGCAGTTTTTTTTTTGTTTTTTTTTTTTTAGTAAGCAAGGATCTTTAACCCTGAAGAAATCATACCTGGGCTTAATAAACTTAAGCCAAGAATAGGGCCTCTTAGATCTGCAGGATTTCATTTGAAAGCAAAAATAATGGCAGAAGGGAAGGAAGCCCTTTGCTTTTAATTGTACAACAGAAGCCTCTGGCGATTTTATTTTAAACTTAATCACAGCTTAAAATAGTGATAATTAAGCCCTCCGTTTTAGAAAATTTTCACCTCCTCTCTAACGGAGGACCTAAACTCCCTATGAACTTAATGATGTGTCTTTGAGTAGATCATTTCAGACAAAGAAAGTGGAATTTTCTTTTTTTTTATTTTGAGAAAGAGGCAAAAGATCTGAAAAAGTGTGTTCCGTTCTAATGATTACACAAATTATTCATGAATCTTATATTCTATCTGGTTTTAAAATCTCCATTTTACAATTAAAATGCGTAAAACTTAAAGTGTGGACACTTTGATTTAAACAGTACCAGCACTGATAAAGGGTGTTTCCTCTCTGGGGAATTGTAGGCATAGTTTATAGTTGACTGGACCTGGAATTGGGGTGATTTTAGTCTGAATCCTATCTCCGATATCTAGTTCCTGCACCACCCAGGATAACTCCCTTAACAACTTTTTGTGCCTCAGTTTCCTGTTTCCTTATCTATAAAATGAGGAGATAGGACTTAATGGTTTCCTTAGGTATCTTTCAACTTTAGATCTATGACATGATGACTCATATTAAAAAAATTCTCATTTTAAAAAGACCTGTACTTTGAGGATGAAGATCCCCCCGTTTTTGCAAAAAAAAAAATCCATTATTTCTTGTCCAGTTGAAAGAATATCAGACTCCAATAATATCATTTTTATATTGACTTTTTGATATATCTTCATCTTCAAAAAAGTAGTATGACTTAGATAAAGTGCTATTGTTAAAGCCAAGAAGATATGGGTTTGAATATCATCTCTGAAACATATGGACTCAGTGACCTTAGACAATGTTTATATTCTCAGGGCTCTCGGAAACAATGCAAGATCTAAGTGGGAGATCTCCAATATGTTGAAATGTGTAGAGTAGCTGTTAAGCTAATTTAGTAGAGGAAGAATCCTTATCTGGAGGTTCCCTATACTAATAAAATCACAAGTCTAGTCCTTATCCCAATTCCTATTCTTAGATATAAGCACCCTAGAGTTTTCATAAAGATTAATAAAGATTATTTTCTAAAGTTAATTCTTGGGGGTTAATGCATAAAGGAGAACTTAGGGATATTTCCCAGTTTCATTCAATTATCTCTTTGTTCTTTATTTGGACCAGAGACCCTCACCCAGGATTTCTATTCTGAAATCTTATCTTTGGTCATTTAATTCATTTGACTTTGTTACTCCAACTTATGTTCTGAACAATCTTGATTGGTGACAGAATGTTTATAAACTTACCTAAACCATAAAATCCTGGCAGGCAGGACCTAGATGACTAAACCATGCTTAATAACCTATTCAGCTCTCCATCCAGACCACTTTGACTCCCAAATAACTACCTCTCTCCACCCTCCACACTCCTTTCATTTTCTATCTGGCCACAAAACGCAAGTGAATTGTGTATTTATTTCTAGAAAAAGGTACGTCAATTGAAATTGATCATGTGAAATGAATTCAAGTCCCTTTGTCATCTTGGTCATCCACTTCTGGACATTTTCTAGTTTACCAACATTCTCACAGTATGGTACCTGGAACTGAACTCACTGCTCTAGAGAGATGAGAGTAGAAAAGAAACTTCTCTATTTCTAGAAGCTGTCTGTCAATATAACCTTTGAACACAATCGCTTTTTTGACTACAACCTTACACTAGTGACTCATATTGAGCTTGCATTCCACTAAAAAACCTAGATAACTTTCAGAACAATTGTTACCTCTTATAAATTGTATTTGAAATGTTAATTTATTTTGGACATAAATACCATTCTTTCCATTTTTCTCTATTAAATTGCATCTTATTAGATTTAATCCAATGTTATAGCTTGTTAATATAGTTTTGGGTCTTTATTACTATCCCTCCCAGATTTGTGCTATCTTCAAATATAATGAACATATAGCATCTATCCCTTTATCCAAACCATTGGTAAGAATTAAACAATGCAAGTCTAAGTGGGAGATCTCCAACATGTTGACATAGAAACATTAACAACTATTCTTTAAGTCTGGCCATCAACATGGTTATGAATATGTCTAATATTTTAAACTGCTCTACAGCTCTCTGTCTTCCCTATAAGAATACTATAATATACTTTTATTAGAAACTTTGCTAAAATCTAGTAAAACTATATCAAAAATGTTTCCTTCATGTAGTAATTTAGTAATCCTGTTCGAAAAGAAAAAGGAAATGAGGCTAGCCTTTCAAGGTCTATTTTTGATGAAGCCATGGCAACTCTTTGAATCCTGTTTCCCTTTCTAGATCTGTACCAACCATCTCTTTCATGATGCATTTTAGAATTTTCCCAGAAATCAAGGTCAAGCTCAGTGGTTGACAGCTCTCTGTCTCTGTCTCTCTCTTCTCTTCTTCATTCTTCCCTCTTTCCCTCTGTCTCTGCACTCTTTCCTCTCTCCCTACTCTGTCTCTCTGTCTCCATCTCTTTCTGTCTCTGTTTTTCTCTCTCTCTGAAATCAAGACATTTTCCTTTGTCTAATTCCACTTTATATGTTCTTTCAAATATCTTTGATAATGGCACAATAATCACATATGCTAGTTTTTTCCATAGCTGAGGATATAGTTCATCTGGGTTAGTTCATTTTAATTTATCAATAGCAGTTAGGTGTTCTCTTACTATGTCCTTACTTATCTAATTAACAACTCCCTGTTAGTCATTTTTTTTGTTTCTAGTACAAATATCCTGATTGTTAGAGAAAACATTAATAATAATAATAACGCACATTTCTATAGAACTCTAGGTTTGTAAAACACCTTACTCACAAAAATGTTCTGAGGTAACTAATACTCATCTCATTTTTCCAGTTTTATTGAGGGGTAAACTGAGGCTCAAAAAGTTAAAGGGATTCAGACCTAGGTTTCTCTTTACTTCAAGCCCAGGGATTTATTTACTTTACCTATGGAAACCAAAGTGAATATTCCATACTTTATGGCAAGTATAAGACAATCCACTGCAGTATAGGGATGGGGAATTAGAACTGAGGAGAATGACACTTTAGCTTTTCTTTTTACTGTCTCTGTCCAGGCACTGGTTGCTCAATCATATGGTCTTCCCCAGGTAGGCAGGATAGTAAACAGGCATTTATTCATGTGAAGATTGTATTTGGCTCTCCCCTGATTGTAATAATGAAAGTACTTGATTGTGAAGCTTTATATTGTAATTCATGTCTACTTTTAGGTTTTAATCCCCATAATTGTAAACATCCTACTTGAAAGTTAAGTATGGAGACCTGCCTATTTTTAGATTCAATCACAAAAAGTATAAACATGGTACTTAAAAGTTAACTATGAAGATCTGCCCACTTAGATCTAATCACCAAAAGGGCAAATACCCCACTTAATCATAAAGTGGGAGGTCTGTGACCCACACATGTGATAGCGGGTAATGAATCAGAATCGACTAACTACCTTCTGGTCAGTCCTAGAGCAGAGCATCAGCTGTGATTAGTTGACATGGAATTAGGGGAAGTGATGCAAAAGAAAACACTTTGAAAGAGAGAGCACTACCCAGAGTATGTGATTCTTGGAGCAGAGTTCAACTTGGAGTGGAACTTCCTGTGACAGAGTTCTTCTGGAGTTCTTCATTTTTTGGAAGTGGAGACTGGGCAATTCTTCATGCTTTTGAATTGAGGCTAGTGAAGAAGGGCAGAAGGATCTGCTGACTGAACTGACAAGTGGTGAATGAAAAAGCTGACTCTTAACTGCTGGCTTTTCTCTGAAGAGACCAACTTTAGGAAAGACCTATCCTCCTGAGAAACTGCTTGGTTCCTTGGCTTTGCCAAGGTGGACTAAAACTCATTCTCCCTGCCTGCAGGGGCCAGGAGTAAATTCCTTTGTGGTCAGGCTAGATATCTTACCTTATCTTCTCTCTGATTTCCTGCTTCACTCTTTCTATATTTTGTAAATAAATTGTAAATAAAATCTCTTTGGAATTAAATAAATTCCTGGTGACTGCACTCTTAAATAATCAAGTCCAATCATTTAAAAATTAAACCCCTTTCCCCCTTACATTTCTCAGTGACTCCTATTCTTCCTACTCTTACTTCTATTCTCCCACTTGAGTAGGTGCAGGAAATCTCATGCTTGACCCAGATAGAATGGTGATAAAGAAAAAAACTGAGGGAAAGGGACACGAATAGGCAATTTTCAGTTAAATAAACCAAAACTATTAATAAACACATGAAAAAGTGTTCTAAATCTCTTATAATCAGAGAGATGCAAATCAAAACAACTCTGAGTACCACCTCACACCTAGCAGATTGGCTAACATGACAGCAATGGAAAGTAATGTATGTTGGAGGGGATGTGGCAAAGTTAGGGCATTAATGCATTATTGGTGGAGTTGTGAATTGATCCAACCATTCTGGAGGGCAATTTGGAACTATGCCCAAAGGGTGATCCAGCCTTTTGCCCTTTGATCCAGCATAGCACTGCTGGGTTTGTACCCCAAAGAGATAATAAGGAAAAAGACATGTACAAAAATATTCATATCTGCACTCTTTGTGGTGGCAAAAAATTGAAAATGAGGGAATGCCCTTCAATTGGGGAATGGCTGAACAAATTGTGGCATATGTTGGTGATGGAATAGTATTGAGCTCAAAGGAATAATAAACTGGAGGAATTCCAAGTGAACTGGAATTACCTTCAGGAATTGATGCATTGAGAGGAACAGAATCAGGATAACATTGTACACAGAAACTGATACACTGTGGTACAATCAAATGTAATGGACTTTACCCTTAGTGGCAATGCAGTGATCCTGAACAACTTGGAGGGATCTATGAGAAAGAACACTATCCACATTCAGAGGGAAAACTGTGGGAGCAGAAACACAGAAGAAAAACAACTGCTTGAATACATGGATCAAGGGGATATGGTTGGGGATGTAGACTCTAAATGAACATCCTAATACAAACACCAACAACATGGAAATAGGTTTTGATCAAGGACACATGTTATACCCAGTGGAATTGCGCATCAGCTATGGGAAGGGTGGGGTTGGGGAGGGAGGGAAAAATATGATTCTTGTAACCAAGAAATAATGTTATAATTTGACTAAATAAATTAATTTAAATTAAAAAAAATCTGAGAATACCTGGTATAGCAGCAGGAACAGGAGAAGGAGCTATAGCAAGGATCAACAGATAGCAAGATAGGAGAGGCAGCTATGATCCAGTCATACCACTACTGGGTTTATAACCCAAGGAGATAATAAGGAAAAAAGACTTGTGCAAAAATATTTATAGTCTCATTCTTTGTGGTAACAGAAACTTGGAAAATGAAGGGATGCCCTTCAATTGGGGAATGGCTGAACAAATTATGGTATATGTTGGTGATGGAATACTATTGTGCCCAAAGGAATAATTAACTGGAGGAATTCCATGGGAACTGGAATGACCTCCAGGAATTGATGCAGAGCGAGAGGAGCAGAACCAGGAGAACATTGTACAAAGAGACAGGCATACACTTGCACAATTGATTGTAGTAGACTTCTCTACTAGCAATAAGGCAATGATCCAGGACAATTCTGAGGGACTTATGAGAAGGAATGCTATCCACATCCAGAGAAAGACTTATGGGAATAGAAACAGAGAAGAAAAATAACTGCTTGATCACATGGCTTGATTGGGATATGACTGGGGATGTAGATTCTAAATGATCACCCTAGTACAAATATCAATAATATAGAAATAGGTCTTGATCAATGTGACACATGTGAAACCCAGTGGAATTGCATGTTGGCTATGGGAGGGGGTGGGAGGAGGGCAAGGAAGGAACATTAATCATGTAACCATGAGAAAAATTTTCTTAATTAATCAGTTAAATAAAATAAAAGAAAAAAGATAGGAGGGACAGCAGTTGCTGCTTCTAGTGGACTGAAAGCTTGTAACCCGATATAATTCTGTCAGATTCTACCTTGCTCCTAAGATTGCCTCTGTCCTTCATCTCCAAACCTACTGAAAAACTTGGAAGTAAAAGAAAAAAGTCACCCATTATTAGGAAATGACTTTTCTAGGCATCTTGCCATCAGACCTATTGCCACACTGATGCCCCAAGTTCCAGATCTAGGACCTGAATTCCACAGAGCATTCTACCTCTGCCACTACCAACTCTTTTATATCAGGAAAGATAAAAATTCACTAGCCAAACTTCCACAAAAATCTTTGCAGAATGAGTTGGATGGTATTGGGAAATGAGAATTATGATTTACCTTAACACATCCAATGATGTACTTCTTTCTTCTATTTATACCTGTGTTTTTATGAGATTTCTTTTTGTTACTTCATTAAACCTAACCAGTAAAATATGTTGAACTTAGAATTTGACCTTTGAATTATTTTATCCCATAATATTAAACTAAGATTCTCATACATGATCATATTGCTCTAACAAAAATTACAGAAAATTTAGTAAATTTAAATAAGTTTTATAGTTAATAAAATTGCTTAAATATTATTTATCATTTTTTTTGCTTTTGAATGTTTATTTTGTACATAAAACACATGTATATGATTTAAGAAAAATAGGCATCAAGGGGATATATTCAACATTTTTTGACTGAAAGGAGTACATGATCAAAAATGTTGAGAGCTTAGAGGAAATAATTTTATAAAAAGAAACTTTTAGGATGTACTGGACACTTTGAAGTGAAAGCTTCTTCTACAAGATAAGGTGTACATTTGAGGGTTCTTTTTTGGTGAGGGAAGCTTCCTCTTGTGTTTCAAAGATTGAACTGCAAGAAAGAGAATAGTTAAAACTTTTGCTTTGCTTTATGAAAGAGCTTATAAGAAAGATAACCATGTTATGGGAATAGAGAAGGGAATAAATAGAGAAGGCAGGAGAAAGTTGGAAGAGACTCTCTTACAATTCCTGCCCTGCTCCCCAAGCCCCACCAAGTAATTCAGAGAATGGATAATTTAGAATTTAAAGAATTAAATTTTACTCATTCAAGGTTTTCTGTTTTGATTTCCTCATTTTTTCAATCAAATTTTCTGGCAGTATCTTCAAAATATACATAATTACATTGTATTGTGTTTTATTGTGTAAGTGTTTCTGCAACAAGGATATAATGGCCAAAAGCTCTGATTTTTAGAGTATCTGGAAATACATCTGAGAAATAGGCTGTATTATGCTTTTTGTTGTTGTTTTTAGGATCTATTGTTTCATAGGTGAAGAGAACTCCCTTTCCTTCACCAGTTTCAGACAAATGAATGAGTATATGATGTTCAATGTTCTAAAAACATTATCAAAATTCCATAAAATTTATCGGCTTCATTTCCATGGTCACTGCTTGCAATCAAATTGGAAAATTCTTTTATCCATGATAATTTATTCCTTTATGAATTTAAATCTCAAACTTATAGACTCAGACCAAAATCATCACTATTAGTCCCATGACTTATTAGCACTATCAATTAATAAATATATCTAAATCAAAATTTTAATCAAGTTTAGAGTTGTGATAGACCTTAAAGTTTACATTGGAATAGTTTCCTAATCTGAAAATTCATTATACTAATGAAATCATAGTTTTAGTTTCTATTATGATTAGACTAAACAACCTTTCTATTTTCCTCTAATAAAGTATGTAAAAGACCTGGCAAAATGCTTCAAAAATGTTTCCTATCTTTCTCTAAATGGCACACAAACTTCAAAATGGAGCATGATGACCATATCTGTAAATGAATTATTTTTATTTACAAAACAACCAACTATTGATACAGAACACTCATTTATTTCAATGAATTGTATAAAGTAAATTTAAAGCAAATTAGGTTTTCCAGCCTGTTGGCTATGTACTTATTCATCTAGTCAATTATTTTTAAGGTAGATACTTGCTAATTAACAAGTCTATCTTAACCTCTATATTAAAATAATAAGGGTTAAAAAACAACGCCTTCATCACTTTCTGTTGAAGGACTGCTGACTGCCGCTCTAGCAACTTTATGGACGGTGTCCAGCCCAGTTGCAATGAATTTGTTAAAACCCTGACCTTGAAAGTAGTAGCTTGGAAGACAAGGGGAAAAATAAATTGCACTAAGCAAAGCTGAAAAGTAGTTTTTATTGAGCAAAGTCATCCAAACAACACTTAACTCAGGCAACCTGAGATGGGTTGCTACTGTTAGGGAAACCACAAGTTATTGGTTCTGATGGACAAAGCCACATTCAACTCTTCGACAGCAATAAAGTCTCAGATACCTACTAGGTGCTATGCAGAGGCATTCTGAGAGAGACTTGCAATGGTGGTTAAATTTCTGCCTCAGAAAAGTAAGGAGAAAAATTGTGCATGAACATTTTTAGAGTGATATGCCAGAATAGGGATGTCAGCTTGAGTTTTTACCTCAGACTTCTTTGAAGGGTGAGGACACACTTTAAAATAACATATTAAGCAAAGAAAGATGAATAATGTGGAGTCTGTTTGCTCATTTCAAATTAGACTTTGATTTCTGGATTGTGAGCCCTTTTTCTGGGACCCCTGCTCTCCCGACTCCTTTTCTTGTTCCCACCTCCCTCTTCCTTCCTTCTAAGTAAATCACCTAATTATTAACTTTCTAAATGAAGCACTAAATAAGCTATTTAAGTTTACTCCTGTTAGAGAAGGACAACAGATTAGAAATCCAATGCCACCTGGGGTTGGAATGTGTTAGATTTCCATGCTAATACCTCATGCATGTTTTATGCCTCAGATTAGTAGTTAATGTGGTCATTGATCATCTCATGTCATGTATGCCACAAAGCTTGGGGCTTTGGGCTGATTTTCTTGAACTTGCCTCCAAATCAGTATTCAAATTCCAGATCAAGGTTTCTGGGTTGTTAAGACAGGTTATATTTTCTTTTGATAGAGGTCAGAAACATTTTTCTAACTGTTTAGATAATAAACAGAGAAAGATGGATCATTCAAATTACAGAGTGTGAAAAATTGGGCCAGCACAAAGACATTTCCTAAAATGTGAGTCTTAAAAGTCTCTTTGTACCTTGGGTAATTTCTGCCTGCACTGAGCCTTGTGAAGGGGCTGAAGAGCTAGGTAGCTTAGCCCCAAATGTGTTTGAACTATAAAGACCTCCTGCATCTCCCATATTAGGCACGAAATGGAGTGATAGCTTTTTGGCTTGCAGGCATTTAATCCTTTTCTCATTGTGACAGGCAGCTTGACTACATATTTCAATGGATCCTTGAATTCATACATGTTGGATGAAGTTACACTTTTTAGTGTCTCTTCATTTTGTACTATTATTGACTGTATACTTCCAGAAAGACTCCACCAAGGATCTAAGAGCATTTGAAGGATACTTTCCTTTAGGTCAGGAGTGCTTACTCTTATTTGTGTCAGGGATCTATTTGGCAGACAATGAAAGCTCTGGACCTCTTCTTTCAGCAAATATCTTTAAATGAACAAACCAAAATACATAGAATTACAAAGGAAACTCATCTTGAAATGCAGTTAGAAATAGATGTATATAAATGTGTATATATATATATATATATTTCATAGTATAGTGGTAGTCTCTCGGTGATCAAGAATGACTATTGTCTTTGTGTAGTTTCATCTACGGTGTACCCTCATGTGGCTGGATCAGTTTGACGAATTTTGCTGGGCAGCCGAGCTTGCTGAGGATCACCCACAATGCATCCCTGTTCACTGTGTCGAACGCCTTTGTCAGGTCTATGAAGACAAGGTAGAGACTCAGGTTCTGCTCAAGGCATTTTTCCTGCATTTGCCTCACCGTGAAGACCATGTCGATGGTGCTGTGATCTGGTTGGAAGCCACATTGTGATTCAGGCAGGTTCTGCTCTGAGACAGATGACAGGAGTCTGTTGAGTATAACACGGGCCAGGATCTTTCCAGCAGTGGAGAGTAGTGAGATGCCTCTGTAGTTGTCACAGGCTGCTCGTGAGCCTTTGTTCTTGTATAGGGCTATGATGGAGGCATCTCTGAGTTCTGGGGGCATGTCTTCCTCTTCCCATATGCTGGTCAGCACTATGTGGAATGCCTGGAGAGCCTTTCCATTTAAGGCCTTGTACACCTCCGTTGGGATCCTGTCTTTACCAGGTGCCTTGCCTGCACTCATTTGTTTAATGGCTTTTTGGACTTCCTGTATTGAAGGAGGGACGTCAAGTTGTTCAATGGTGCAGTATTGGGGGATCTGGTCAAGGGCACTTTGGTCGACTGAAGAGGATCGGTTGAGAAGCTGACTGAAGTGTTCTTTCCACCTGTTGCTGATGCCTTTTTTATCTTTTATGAGAATATCACCCTCAGAGGATAGCAAGGGAGTGGTGGTGGGTTTTAATGGCCCATAGACAGTCTTGAGGGCACTGAAAAATTGTTTGTAGTTTTTTGTATCAGCAAACCACTGGATTTCTTCTGCCTTTTTTTCCCCACCATTGGTCTTGCATCTTCCTGATCTCACGCTGTGCCGTGGCTTGGAGAGACTTGAATCTGTCCTTTTTAGGAGCAGAGTTTGGGTTATTTTGCCACTCCATAAAGGCTTTGTTCTTCTTGCTCAATAGGTCTTCAATAGCAGTGTTGTTCTTGTCGAACCAGTCCTGGTGGTTGCTTTGTTTTGGGCCTAGGACTGCCTTTGATGTTTCCTTCACTGCATCTCTGAACTGGTTCCATTTCTCTGTTGAGCTTCCAGTGAGTGGTCCCTTGGCAGACAGCTTGTTGTCCAGGCAGGACTGGAATGTTTGCAAATAAGATGGATCTCTAAGACCACTCACATTGTAAAATGAGCAAACTCTCTGGGCGCATTTTGGATGGCGAGGCGCAATGCGCATTTGAAGAGTCACTCTAACCAATCGGTGGTCTGTCCAGCATTCAGCTCCTCTCATGGCTCTAGTGATCTTTACATCCTGGATGTCTCGCCAGCGTACAATGATGTAGTCAATGAGATGCCACTGTTTTGATCTTGGGTGCATCCACATTGTTTTATATTTGTTTGCCATTCTGAACACAGTGTTCGTGATGGTGAGTTCGAACTCTGAGCATTTGCTGAGTAGCAGTAGGCCATTGTTGTTCATTTTGCCCATGCCGTGTTTGCCGAGCACTCCTTTCCACCTTTCATGGTCCTGTCCAACGCGGGCGTTGAAGTCTCCCAGTAGTATCAGCTTGTCATTTGTGGGCACTGAGTGCCGGATGGCACTCAGGTCAGAGTAGAACTGCTCGATGGTCTCCTCTGTGCTGGTCAGTGTTGGGGCATATGCGCTGATGATTGTGGCATACCGGTCTTTGCTGAGAGGAAAACGGATCTTCATGAGCCTCTCACTGATGCCCACAGGCAAGTCTGGCAGCTGTTTGAGCAAACTGGTCTTGATGGCCAGGCCAACACCATGGATTCTGTCTTCACTTGAGGCTCTACCTTTCCAGAAGAAGGTGTATCCAGTGGTGGGTTCGCTGAGTGATCCCTCTTCTGGTAAGCGTGTTTCGCTTAAGGCTGCGATGTCGATGTTATATTGTGCCAGTTCTTTACCGATTAGAGCTGTTCTTCTCTCAGGTCTTGGGGTATTCTCTCTATCAAGTAATGTCCTGATGTTCCATGCTCCTAGTAGGAGTTTCTTTGTATTTTTTCTTTGATGTTGACTGCTTAAAGGGATGACTCACCAGCCGCAGTATGCTGACCAGTTGTTTGTAGGGCAGGCAATGTTTGGGACACCTTTTCTAGTCCCTTCCCTTGATTAGGGTGAGCAGTGCTGTCCTAGAGAGGGCTGCTCAGTCGCTCAGGATGCTGCCGAACGTCCCTGCTGCCCACAGGGCAGAGCGACCACTGGTCCGTGGGCCGCCGACATGCAGGATCGTGACTACAACTGCCAGTGGTCACCTCCACCTGTTGTGTCGCCACTCCCCCATCGCCGCAGGTCTTGAAGAGGGTGGACGGGGTGAGGATAGATGAGTGTGCACAAAGATACTTGTGCATGAAGGAGATTTAAGTGGAAAAGCCGATGCACAGAGACAGTCCCACTCTCTCGGTGTTGGAAGCCTGGGTCCAGTGGCACGAAAAATTGTTATGTATGGAGACTTCCTCAGCTGCATTGGATGGCCATGTTGTCTTTTGTGCTCCAACACGCCCTAAGCACTCCACAGTGCTTTGCTGCGTAGCCCTCTCAGCCGTTGAACCTTCTTATTGGTTTCTTCCGTCTGTTCAGCCGAAGCAGTCTTCACATGCTGGGTGAGCAAAGCCCTGGTTCACCAGGGGTCGATGACCCGATGGCTACCCTCACAAGGTTTGGCCGGCTTGTCGAAGCTGTTGCCCGGGGTGTGGCCGCTGCCGCATGCTAACAGCTACTGGGAGCCACAAGTGAGAGCTGGGTGTCAGGTGGGGGTCAGAGGCTGGAGAGTTGCCCTAGGAGGACACGACAAGCCCTCCATACCAGAGATACTACCCCTCCCTGAGCACCCCATACACCCCATATATATATATATATTTCATAGACACCTGGTTAACAACCTTTCTTCCGCATTCTTTTGTATTTCTTGAATATCAATGTACCAATCTCTTATTTCTCGTGCCTGTGACATGACCAGCTTTCTTCCTTTTTCTTTAATATATATCAATGTCTTACTCATCTTGCTTACAGGGATTGAGATTGGACATTAGGCGATGGCTCTTTCTGAAGTTAGAAGAAGCTCCAACAGAGTGAGAGGTTTATCCATAGATTTCTTTTTTTAATATTTAATTTGATTTAATTAATTAATTTAGAATATTTTTCTATGGTAACAAGATTCATGTTCTTTTCCTCTCCTCTCATCCCCCTCCAGTAGCCAACACCCAATTCCTGGGTTTTACATGTTATAGATATATTTCTATATGGCATGGTGGATAAGAAATCCTTACTGTGGCCACAAAGATATGGGTTCAAGATTTACCTCTGCCACATATTAGCTGTATGACTATGGGTAAGGAATTTAATCTTTCAGTACCCCAAGTAAATCTTTAAGATAATAAATTGTATGGGAGTTACCAATCTGCATCAAGGGAGGGAACAGGGAGTTTTTATACTGAAAATTCCTTAAACCAATAAAATCATGGGTCTGTATACCTCTTCAAGCTCAGAAAAGAAAAATAAAATCTGTTACAATCATATGAAAATAATTGCAGGAAATATTCTATAAATTACTAATAATCATCAAATCTGTCTTTTAGTTAAATCTTGGCAATGACTTAAGAAAGTGTGATATAGTATTTGGAACCACATACTATTATTAAGTGATGATTTGTGTTCAAAAAACAAAACTGAATTTAAGACATTTTGGGGTAATGAAAAGTATTGCATGATTTTCCAAGAATAATCTATGTCAGTTTCTTCTTCCTAATCAATTCTGGGTACAATTCCAATTGTGGTTTTTATCTAAAATATGTCTTAATATGCTAATTTAATGGATTGTCCATACAACTTCATATCATATTCAGGATGGCTGAAATTCTGATACCTTATACAATCATCACAACATCATCTGTGAAGAGTTTACTATTGGAGATTACATAATCTATAAGGAATCCTTCCTTCTGGATTTTTAACTGAAATAGTTTTGGGATAGTGGTGAACAGTCTTGTCAAACAAACATCTCCTTTTTATAAAACCGTACTTTATATTAATAATCAGATATTCACTGAAGTCATTTATATGGTTGCTTCAGATAAGAAAACTTTGATATTTTTAGCATACATATGTTTGAGAAAACTTTTTTCTAGTAGAAAATCTTTAAGGTTGAATTTTGTTCTGTTTGTGTGTGGTTTGTTTTTGTGAGTGTGATGAGGGGCAATAAAAATAATAATAATCTGCCTCCCCAAGCATGATCTGTCGCTCTCTGCAACTCCAAGTTATTTGGTTACCTGTGGAAAAATTGTAAAAATTTGCTTGTTTTTTTTAAGCATCATTTCAAAAGGTATTCTAAACCCAGGTGTTATTGTCGTTTCCATTTCTAATTTTCTTGGCAAAGACGCTAGAATAGTTTACCATTTCCAGCTGGTTTTATAGCTTAGAAAACTGAGGCAAACACAGTTAAATGACTTATTTAGGGTCATATCACTAGTTAGTGTTTGAGACTAGATTTGCACTTAGGTCTTCCAACTCCAGGAACCACTGCCCCACCTACTTTCCATAAGTAGATTATTCTAAAAATACTTTTTTATGATAGATAAGTAATATTATATAGTGGATAGAACCCTTATAGTCAGGAAGATCTAAGTTTCAGTCCTATCTTGGACAAAATATGGCTAAGAAACAATGGATAGAGTGCTAGGCCTGGAATCAGGCAAGTCTGAGTTCAAATCCTGCTTCCTGTATAATTCTGGGAAAGTCATTTAACCCTTGCCGAAAGGTTCCTCATTGGGCATAATAATAACACTGACTTCTTAGAGATGTTATGATGAGCACATGAGATAAAATTTGTAAAGTACTTAGGACAGTATCTGAAACATAATAGGTATTTAATAAATGCTTCTGCTTTCCCTTTCTAGTGTGATCCTAGGCATATCTTTTAATCTCTTAGTGCCTTGGGAAACTCTAATCTCCAGAAAAAGTATAGAAATGCATCAAGGGAGGAAGTTTCCCTGCTGCACATATCAACTCTGTGAATAGGATTGTCCTTTGATGATGATCGTTGTTTCATTTCTCAGTTTGAATTCTTAGGATCTGACCATTCTTCCCTCTTTGCGTCAATTTCAATGCCTTTAAAAATTGAGTATTACCTATTTCGTACCTCTTTCACCCTTCTATTGAGTTGGTCTTCCCCCTGTCCTCCCATGTGCTTCTTTATTAAATATAAAATTACCCCATTTTGTTTCTTTTTTCCATTTCTCTTAGTATTATCCTCTTTTCTTACCCCTAGTTTTATGTATACACACACACACATATATATGTATGTATATATATATATATATATATATATATATTATCCTATATAGTTTGTCACTGTTACTTCTAAGTATACTTCTTTTAGCTACCCTGATGATAATAACAATTTTTAAGAGTTACCAATTATCTCTTTTCTTATAGGGATACATATCATTTGAATTTATTGTGTCCCTCAAAAAAGTCCCCCCCCTTTATTAATGAACTTTTGGTGATTGTCTTCAGTTCTGTTTAGGAATCACATTTTCTGTTTAAGGCCAGTCTTTTCTTTATGAATGCTTGGAAGACTTCTATTTTATTGAATGGTCATACTTTCCCCTGCAAGAATATAGTCAGTTTTTTTGGGTAGTTGATTCATGGTTGTAGATCCAGTTCCCTTACTTTTCAGAATATTATGTTGCATGCCTTCCAGACCTTCAGTGTAGATGCAGACAGGTTCTGTGTTATCCTAACTGTGGTTCCATGATATCTGAATGGCTTCTTCTTCATAGTTTGTAGTATCCTTTCCTTGGTCTGGTAGTTCTTTAATTTGGCTATACCATTCCTGGGCATTGTCAATTGGGAATTAAATGCAGGAGGTGATCTATGGATTCTTTCAGTCTTCACTTTTTTCTATCATTTGAGAATGTTGGGGAAGTTTTCTTGGATAATTTCCTGTATTGTCATGATCTTCTGGTAGTCCAATAATTCTTAAATTGTCTCTCCTGGATCTATTTTCCAGATATGTGGTTTTATCAATAAGGTGTTTCATATTTTCTTCAATTTTTTCATTCTTTTGATTTTGTTTATAGACTCTTGCTGCCTTGTGAAATCATTTGCTTCTAGTTGTTGGATTCTAATTTTTAAAGACTGAATTTCATCCCTAGCTTTTTGGTCATCCTTCTCCTTCTGGTCTGATTTTCTTTGTAGATCATCTTTCACTGGTCAATTCTGGCTTTCAAGACACTATTTCCTTATTTTAATTTATGTGCCTCTATTTCCAGATGACTTATTTTGCTTAGTTCTTTTCCCAATTATCTTCAGTCTCTCTTAATTGTTTTTTGAATTATGTTTGAGTTCTTCCAAAACCTGTGTCCAATTCACTGGAGTTTCTGCCTTTTTGCTTGGTGTTCCTTGATCCTTCTATCTTCCATTTGCTCTTTGTTAATTACCTGAACAGAAGCTTTAGATTATAATTTCTTTTTTCTTTTTCTGTTGTTTACTCATATTTTTTACTTCTTTCCCCCATCATTGACTGTAATCTTGTTCCTCTGTTTATTTGATGGATCTGTGAGTTTGGGCTACTCTATCCTGAAGAGGCTTCTTCTCTGCTCCTCTTATTGACTAGATTAGGTTATTGGAGTATTAATGAGGCCTGAGGTCAGATCTTCCCTAGCTGGCAGCAGAAGCTGAAAGTATAAGTGAAGGTGTGGAGGCTAGAGGGAGCTGTGCTTCCTGCCCTGTTAAAACATATTCTATAGTGGTTGTAGCCTTCTCCCTGGGAACTTAGTCTGTAAGGTTCTCAGCACAGTCAGTGGGTAAGGGGTGTTGGGAATTGAGATTCCCTGCCTTCTGAAGGCTTTTTATCTGCCTTAATGCTAAAATTAGCTAGTGCATAGATTAGCTAGTGTGGAGCTTATCTGCAGAGCTTGATGTGCCCTGAGGCCAAAACCTAGAAGGTGGGGGAGGGAGGCAAGATAAACAGTTTTGGCTGAGGCTAGGATGCCCTCCACAAGTTTCTCCTCCAGCTGACTCCCTACCAACTGTGGTTAGCACCAGACTTGGCACAACTGTGCCAGCAAGGCTCTCCATCTGGACTAGAGCCCTTGGCCCAAGACTCCAGAGACCACCAGAGACTCAGCACAGTAGGTGGGGGAAGGATCCTGAGATCTTCCTTCTCCCTTTTCCTAAAACCCAAGAATTAAAGGTTTTTTGCATACCTTTTAAATTGAATCCAGCAGGAGGGTCCCCCAACTCTGTCCTGAAGTTAGATTTATTTTGGGTTTTTTTTGTCCTCTCAAAATGCTTTATTTTTAATTGGTGTGGAAGGGTTTTCAGAGAGGTCTGGACTTTTGCTACCCCTAAGTAACCATCCTGACTTTGCCTCTCTCAGGTCTCTTGGAAACTATCCCTTCCAACTTTTCTTGCAGAACATTTCAGTTCAGTTTACTTATATAACACATAAAAGGCTGAGGGATTAGAGTCCAAATTTGGTGCTTTTGCTGCCATTGAAGATGTAAACAGATAATTTTGT
Organism: Monodelphis domestica; assembly: GCF_027887165.1. Lineage (NCBI taxonomy): Eukaryota > Metazoa > Chordata > Mammalia > Didelphimorphia > Didelphidae > Monodelphis > Monodelphis domestica. The sequence continues at coordinate 248,226,734 of NC_077233.1, forward strand.
AAATACTGACACATCTTTTTGAAGTTATTCTCTCAATGTATCAGGTCAGCATTTCTAATACATGCCATTTAGGTACATATTACTAGAGCTCAGATGAACATATACAATCCAATGTGGTGACTATTATTATTTTCACTTAAAATAACTTTTTGTTGAAAGAATGGAACACTGATTAAACATTACCAACCTACATTTACATGTAATAGTAATAAAGAACATTTCTAGAAGCAAGCTATAAAGACATAGAATACCTAGCCACAAATACACGCCTTCTTTGAACTAAATATATAGTCTATCAATTCTTACCTTACTTTGTCTTACATTGTAGTTCTTGCTCAGCTTGAGTAGGAACCAACTTCAATTCACACGGAGTCTTTTCATAAGGTCAGTCATTCTTTAGAATGCACGTACTTCCTCTACACCTCTGGTACTGGTTCAAGCTACAGAATGTTTTGTTTTGTCTCAAAGCACATGAGAAGTTTATTGTGTTCTACCACAGAGGAAGGACTATGTTAGTCTACAGGGACTCAAGCAGTCAGACTAAGTGTTTGCTTTATTAGAGAGAAAACACTTATTTCTCTCTTCTGATGGCTTCCTGGTCCCTGTCTGGGCTTCTTTTCTAACTCTGCCATCACCTATAACCATTCTTCTTTAAGATAAGAATGGGAAAACTTGGAGAACAAAATTACATTGGATCTCAGTGGTCTCTCACTTACACATCACTTTCCAATCCTGTGATTTCCCTGCCTTTCCTCTAATAAAGAAAGGTGTATTTTTGAAGGGAAGGAACTACCTGGGTAATTAAATTTCCCAATTACTGTCTTTGAAGATTATAAATTATATGAAAGTTCTTGCTCAAAGAGCAGTAGAGATTGTACATTAAACTCCTCTTTGCAACACCTACAAGTATTTTTTTTCTCAAACTCGGGTTTCTTGAAAGGACTTCAACATTTCTGTCTTATGAATTCTTTTACATTTCCCTCCTTTAAGAGTATATAAGAAACACCAGACTAGGTCAGAATAATTGTCCACCCAGCTTAGTATTTTATCTCTGACTTTCGCCAAGGAACATTTGTGAGAGAAGTAAAAGTTATACTAATTTAGATTGACTTTAAAAGGTAAACCCTGGATAAAATTTAGCAGTTTAAGTCTGAGTTTCTAGATTTTGCAGGCTACCAGCTGCCTGAGCATTAGACTCTAAAGGGACAGAGAATTTTTTTTTTCTTTCTACCATCCCTCCATTGGCAATTTGGCTTTGAGGGGAGTGACTAGACCTAGATCAGTAGTAGGATACAATTTTCCAAGCAAAGATACGTTCTTTAGGTACAAAGAAACTGTCATCCAAAGGAGGAAGCAGCTTCAAGGATTATGATCCATATCACTTTAGAAGACAACTAACTAGTTGTTAGAAGACAACTAACTAACTGTATTGTGTAAACACAGAAGAACAACAGATTCTGAAAACCTAATTCAACAGACTGAACTCAAGAAGAGGCTTTGTGCCAATTTTCCAAGAAGATAAATGCCTTCTAAGACCTGTAGTTGCAAGAATTGTGAATTGTCTTTGCCATACATATCTTCTACATCTGTATCTCATTACTTCTCTTCTCTGCTTGAGACCACTCTTCCCCAGGACACTCTATATTTGTGAGAGTATATCCTCTGTATTTATGGGAAGGATATTTTGTAAAAATGCTTTTGCTCAAAGCATATTGTATCTATTGGCTGATTGTCAATGAAAAACACAATGAGGGGAACTCATGAGCTAGAGATCCACAGGATTACCTCTATAACTTCAAATAGCAATTACCATCTAAGGATACAACAACTCAATATGAATGTGATTTGGGACAGTAATCCAAAGGAGGTATTATATTAGCTTTTTCAGTTACTAAAATACTCCACTGGATTATTTAACTATTTCAATACCTCTTAAAAGCCAGTGTGATATTAACCAAATGATATTAACCACTATTTATGGAATAATATGGGGAAGGAGAATACAGGATTACAGAAGAGAGGTATAAAGAATGCCATTATACAAATGGACACCTGAAAAAAGAAAATAGCCATTAGTGAGTGATAGATCATCTCACAGCCTACATAGTCATCCCGAGAATTTCAAGTGACCCAGAGGAAGGCCTCCACTATGTTGACTGGACATTCTTTGCCTGATTTAGGGAAGGGAATGAACAAGAGTCACACAAAACAGGCAGACATGAATAAATTACATTCCATTTCACTGAAAGGATTATTCATATTAATGAGATAGTAGCAAGATGTATATGATTTTCAATGTTCTCAAAAAGTGGTTAAGGGCTTTCTTTTTTTAAAAAAATTCCCCTGATAATCTAGAATATTTTAAATTTAATTTTTTCTTCAGTATTGTTTTTTTTTTTCAGTTAAGGGTTTCTTAAGTACCTTATGTTGTGGGTTAGAACTTAAGCACTGGCAGAATGTGAGGTACTTTTATTATTTCAAGTGTCTAAAGATACAACATGGCTTAGTGAATGGTACACTAGAAACAATTTCAAATCCTGCTAAAGAGCTTTGCTATCCAATATTAGAAAAATTACTTAACCTCTCATTCTCACTTTCTTTGTCTACAATGTCAGGAAGCTGGGTTACATGGCTTTTAAAGTTCCTTAAGGTTAAAAATCTATGATCTAGGATATTATATTCATATTAATGGTGTTATCAGGGAAGGGTTCAGGAAGAAGGCATTATTTGAAATGGGCTCAAAGGCAGAAATTCATTGGAAACAGAAGAGGAAAGAGGATATTTGTGAGGGACCTAAAAATTTAGGCTGAATTTGAACCCTCTTTGGGTGGCAATAAGGAACTACTTAAATATTTTTGAGCCTAATCATGATATGACCACATATGGATAAGGAAGATGAGTCTTAAGGTGATTTGGATAAAGAATTGTCTTAGAGAATGAGTGGAACCAGGAAAAAAAAATAAAGGAGGCCTTGTAGGTATTAGTAATGAATGTTAATATCAATGCTGGTGGTCACAATGAGGTAGAGAAGAATAGATTTATGTAAGAGGTCACAGGACCATAGAGAGCTTCATGGGATACTGGTGGTCAATTAATCCAAGCCCTCCATTTTATAGACTAGGAGACTGAAGACTATACAAGTAAAAAGGTGCAATTTATAGGGCAGGGTGGGATGATTAATTATAAATGAGGGTTGAGGCAAGGAAAGGAGCAGACAATAATTCTGAGGTTTTAAGCATGGGAGAATGAGTGAATTTGATAGTAAGAAAGAAGGATGTCCAAGCAAGTTTCTGGGGGAAAATAAGACAATGACCTCAGGTTGTTTTTTGAAATTTGGCATTTGGGGTTCTAGTGGAACTAATAGGTGTAGATGTTCTGCCAGCAGTTAAGGATAAGGGTTTCTAGCTCAGTAGAGAGTTCAGGGATCAAATAAGATAGTAAATATAAAGTGCTTTATGAACCTTAAAGTGCTATATAAATGCTAGTCCTTTTTATTAAGGAGTTTGAATCCTAGGTTTCATAGTATGAAATTTAATTTGATCCTCATGACAACTCCCTGAGGTAGGGAGGGAAAATGTTTTTTATCCTCATTTTACATATTATTAAACTAAAATACTGGAGGGTAAAGGGATATGCTTTTGGTTATGTAGCTAGGTATTGAAAAATTCAGGAAAGAAGGTAGGGAAACAATATTTTATTAAGTACCTACTATGTGCCAGGCATTATATTAAGTACTTTGAAACTATTATCTCATTTGATCTTCCCAACAACTCTGGAAAGTAGGTGCTTTTATTATGATCTCCATTTTACAATTTAGTAACTAAGGCCAACAAATGTTAAATGATTTGTCCAAGATTGCATGGTTTGAAAGTGTTGTAGGCTGGATTTCAACTTGGATCATCCTGGGTCAAGATCCAGGGCTCTATCTACTATGCTGTGAAGCTATCAGGATGCCAGTTTCTAGGTCAGAGGCCAGGTTGGGCAGGACAAAAAGACCCAATCTCAAAAGGCAAACCAAAGATCACAAAATGACAAACTACTCAGAAAAGATTAGGGGAATAAATCCTAGCAATGGGAAGAGAATATTCTCCCCACGAAGACTAAGCAAACACAATTGTATGCCCAAAGAGCCCATGAAAATTTGCATCTTGTCTCTTTCTGAAGAAACAGTTGGACTAACCTAAGAGCTTGCAATGCATTTTAGTTCTATTGATTCACTTTCGCCTAAGAATTCCACATCATTTTCAGGATTATAGATGGATATGTGGATTCAGAAGAGAATGTCTTCTTCAAAAACTGTTGTCTATTAAATTGTTAAGATATAATGGACTCTTATTTTTCTATTACACTTATAAATTTGGCCAGGAGCTACTATGTAAGGGCCATAGCTAATAAAAATTAAAAACTATGATGAATAAATTATGATTCCTTAAAAAAATTGCCACAAGTATGCCATATCACTGTATATACAATAAGACAATATGAGATTACTTGGATGTTTTATAGAAAAAATAACCCTAAATACATAGATTTCTGAAGAGAAAACATGAAAGTCTAAAAGTTTATTAAAATCATAATCAAGTCTTTTTTCATGTACTGGAACACATCTTAAAAGTCAGGATCCATTGGAGAAAGGCTTATTCCCTAACTGAAATAATCTTAGGAGGGAAAAAGTAACACTAAACAGATGAGTGTTTAGTTAAGCAAATAGAAAACAGAAGTATTTCACTGACATGCCCAGCCATACTCCAACCTAAGGTCATTAAGTGATTTTGTGTAGAATCAAATCTAGATGAAACAACATTTCATGGGAAAGGAGTTAACAGTAGTCAGAACCACTTGGGTGGCAAGAAGAAATCACAAGCCAGAGCTGCTTAGGCAGGGAATCTAATGACATTACAGAGTTGTTTAAGACTTCTTGGTGAGGTTTGGTCATAATATTTTAATGATGTTATTGCTAAATGAAATTAGTCAGGGCAATGTTTTGCAAGGTATGCCTATATTCTTGGTTTAATTAATCATTTTGAACCACGTTCCCTTGCTGATCAGCTTGATTCAGTATGATTTATTCAACTAGAAATATGAGCCTATGACTTTCCACTATATTATGTACCAAAGTGCAGAGCATTATAAACTTAGAGTCAAGATAAAAATCTGCATATTTTTCTATTTCAAAATGCAGCAATGCAGTAACATGCCACATTTTCTTGGAGTCCTTCATACTACTGAGGAACTAGTAAATATCAGCTCCTCTGAAAGCTGAGAATATGCCTCTGGGAAATGGGTAGTGATGGGCCATTTGAATGTGTTGAAAGGATAATTTTCTGTTGATAATGGGGTAGGGCACTTTGGATTCAAAACTGGCCTGTCCCTTAGGTAAGGATAACATCCCTGAAATTAAACTGGCAACCATCCCATCAACTATGGCACTTAAAAAAGCATAAGGTGTGATGTTGCCTTCAGTCCCAAAGGGAGAATAGAAAAACAGGTTATGGAGATGCACGCAATGGGGAAAGTCAATTTTATTGGACCATATTACCTATTACTTGGCTATACTAGAACTAAGAGGAGGAACATAGGGAATATTCACATTAATATATTCTTTCTATTCATGTTGGACATCTATCTTGATCAGGAAGATGACCTAGGCTCCATACCTTTTTACTATGGAGATTGATAAAGAAAATATATTGTTGTTATATCTCAGGCTACATCTATTATTCATTCTTCAGTTTTGGGTTATGGAACCTAGATATGCTTTGTGGCCATTCTTTCTCTCCTTGTTGGTCACTGGAAGAACAAAGTTTTGGATATATCTGTATATGTTCATGAGGCTGGGGAGGGTTCCCTTCAAGCTTGTTCAAGCCTTTTCACTAGATTTCAATAGATTTTGTAATTATTTGGAATTTCCAATCTGACACAGTGCCTTTGTGACTGACTTTAGGCAAACTGTTTAATTTCTCTGACCCTCAGTTTCCATAAAAGTAAAATGAAGATAAAAATATGGAAGCAGCATGGTATGATGTCCCCTCCTAACTCATATTAGGAAGGTCCATTACAACATTATGTTGTACTAATTCCAATATAATTTAATGCAATTATTTTCTTGCCCACAAATATTTAATGGTAAAAGTCAGAGATCATGCTAAGCTGGTTGGACCATAACTTGATCCACTTTAATATTTTTATGTACTGCTAAAATTTCTTCTACTTCTTTCATAAGACATAGCAAATATAGTTCACAGGATATTATATCTAGCTCCTAGTTTTTCTGGCAGTTACTACACTGGAGGAGGAATATAAAGAGAGATTTTGATCTCCCCAGCCAAGGCTCTGAACTTATATAGTACTGACTCTCTGGGTCACTCCTATGTCACTTATCACTAAAATACAATAATACTACCTGGTATTTCAGTTCTCTCTCGAGATCTTGTCTTCCTTACTGAATTACGGGAGACAAATATGGTGTCTTGTGTCTCTCTGTAGTCTTTATAAGATTTAGTCTACTACCTTGTAAAAGGTAATCAAGGAGTTATCGAATGAACAAATAGACTGAAATTGCTTTGAAAAACAAAGGTGATTACATACACACATATATATGAACATCACTGAGAAGTTAAGATTACTAGTTATTTTTGCAAGAGAGAAAAGATTTTCCTTCCTTTGTTCCTCCCTCCCTTCCTTCCTTCTTTCCTTACTTGCTTCCATTTCCTCTGATTCTTTCCTTATGTAATTCTCATATATTTTTTCCCTTTCCTTCCCTTTTTAATTTCCTCACTTCCTCCTTAATTTCCAAAAATATTTCCATGGATAAGAAGAAATGTACATTGTGCAATAGTATGGTTAGATGGGTTTGCAGCCAGTTAAATTCAAATATTGATTAATGAATCTGTAAATTTGGTAGGGACTAGTGTAGTCGACCACATAATTCTATCCCTAGCCCAGTCTAGCCAACTTTTTTGATGACTTAGATGAAGATATAGAAAGGGTTGGTCTATTATATTGTCAGATGTTACAAAGTTGAGAATAGTTAAAATATTAGAGGATAGAATCCCAAACAAAAAAAGATTAGCTGAAACAAACAAGATGATATTTAATAGAACTAGGTGTAACATCCTGCACTTAGGTTGAAGCAATAAGCTATATAAGTATAGTATTGGAGAAACCTGATTTAACAGCAGTTCGTGTGAAAAAGGCCTGGGGGATTTTGTTGACTGCAAGCTCAATATAAGCCAACAGAGGATGTGACTTGAAAAAGTCAATTCAGTCTTAGGTTGATTTAACAGAAGCCATGCAGAAGACTGTTTAGGCTTTTAGCTCATAGGATTTAAAGTTTAATGGTATTAAAGTATTCATTTAATCCAATTCCTTCATTTTACAGATACAGAAACTGAGGCATGGTGGAGGCTAAGTGATTTACCCAAGTAATATAGGGGTAATTAATGAAGTGCAATTGAAGCACTGGTTCTGTGACTGTAGCATTAGGGCTCTTTCTTATTATATATTAATCTAAACAGTGTGTTTAGAGACAATAAGCAGAGATTGCAAGGCGACAGTTCAGTGTAAGTCAGTCTGCATTTCAATCCAACCTTCTTTAGCTGTTATCTCCTTCTGTTAGAATGTGAGCTCCTTGAGAGCAGGGACTTTTTACACTTTTCTATTTGTATCCCCAGCACATAGTAAGCAGAACCCCAGCAAAGTGCTTTGACATAGAAAGTGCTTAATCAATTCTTTTTCATTCATTCATTCATTCCCAAGAGAAATCTCTCGAACAATCAGAACCATCTCATATTGGAATGAGAGGCTTTCTAGGAAGATGCTAACCAATCAATCAATCAGGAAACCTATATTAAGTGCTTACTATGTGTGAAGCATTGCCCTAAGCACAAGGATTCAAGTGGAACTATCCAGCTTCTCAATCCCCAATCTGCTGTGTGAAGTGATAATAAATACTCCAGAATTGGAAACAATAAAAAGATAAAAAAGAGGAAAAAATCAAGAGGACAAAAAAGTCTCAAAAGAGAATAACTTCATTGAAAAGGAGAAGATAATAAATGAGGGAATGAGAAAGCAGAAAAATAAATATAAATCTTCAACACAAAAGACCTAGAAGTCACTGAAAAGAAAAAAACAAACAAACAAAAAAATAGCAGTGACCCAAACGAAACCATAAGGAGTAGCAGGGCAATGAGGTGGTAGAGAGAATAGAATGCTGGGTCTGCAGTCAGAGAGACTTGAGTTCAAATCTAGACCTAGATACTTACTAGCTTTGTGACCCTGGGTAAGTCACTTAATCTCTGTTTTTCTCAATTACCTCAACTGCAATGTGGGAATAATAATAATACCTACTTCCTGAGATTGCTGTGAGAATCTACTGAAATAATAATTGCAAAACACTAGACACAAAATAAACTATACACATGCATGCTAATTTGGATTAAAAATAATTGAAAGAAATAAGAAAGCTTTTAAAAAACATTATTCAATAAGAACTTTTGAGAATTTTAGTTCTTTGATGATGAGGACTAGCTTGCATGCTTATCTCTATCTCTGTAGATTTTGATTTCTCTCTTTAAACATGTATATATACACACAATTATATAGATAGATAAATACACATACATGTGTGTTTATCTTTATACCTTTGACACTTAGAGTAGTACCTGGCACATAATAAATGTTGAATAAATGAATTTTCATTTTTTCATAAAAGGCAAATCATTAACAAACCTAAATAGCACAGAGGAAGCAATAGAAAACTGGATTAAAAGAATGAAACAAATGGCAAATGAAATTCCATATTGGAAGGCCAGGTGGCAGAAACAGCAGAGAATGAATCAAGAAGAAACCAATGTATAACAAAAATATTTTTTAAATAGTATGAACACTTTTCAAGCAAAGCTTGTAGAATTAGAAGGCAGAATTTGAAGAAATAATTTAAGAATGATTTGGAGAAAGAGTCTTATTTTCCCTTTTCAGGAAAATGTTTAAGAAATTTTCAAAAACAAATGAAACCAAGAGACAGACTACAGATTCTTAGGATTCCCTAGTCTCACCTAGACAAAAATGCTGAATTCAATTCACCCGGAAGCATTGTGTTCAAGCTCCAGAAATTCAGTGATAGTAAATGTTTGTTGATTGATAAAGAGAAAATTATTAGCAGCTAAGAAAAGACCACATATTGTTTGAAGTGAGGCAGCATGGCACAGTGGAAGACTCATGTTCAAGTCCTTAACTCTTACATTTCTAGCTATGTGACCTGAGTAAGTAATTTAAATTCTAAATGGATCTAGAGAAGTTGCTGACTTATATTTACAGAAGTTGTTTTTTCATTTGAGAAGTCTCAATGACAACAAAATTATCCTATTTGTATTGAGGTACCTCAATTCAAATCACCCATAATTGTTCATCTGCCATAAGAAAACACACAAAAAAATCTGGAATGTACTTCATAAAAATTAAGGGAAATCATATGAAATTAAAATTTTCAACCCAGATAACTAGGAGAAATGTATGAAAACTACACACACAGACAGACACACACACACACACACATTTACATATACAGATACATCTCTCAGTATCTCTCCAATTATTTTATATGGGGAAAATACCTTATTGAAATCAATTTTCATTCCAATGAAATTTTTAGCCTGAAAGGATGATAGTTTTTGCCTACTATTTCCCACTGTTACTGATTTCTTCATGTTTTAAAAATTCAATTTAGTGAATTTCAAATAAGTAGAAGAGTAAATGTCCAAGTAATTCCTGTTGAATTCTCCTTAAGCAGGGTCATTTGATAAACAAGTCAACAGTGAAATTAGAATTTGAGCTCTGAATCATTAAATAACTAGAAAAAGTTGCTTGTAAATCTTACACATAGTTAGAAAAATAATAGTGAATATATAATAAGTAGAAATCATTTAAAGGGATGAAGAGGATCAAATTTCTTACCTTGAATGTTATTCAAGGGGAGCAAAAAGTTAAAATTGTTAGTTTGATCTGTGCTAATATCAAAAAGTTAGGAAACATACTTTAGAAGGGGATCCAAATAAATTTTTCAATGGCCTAGTAAAATGGTTACATGACTGAAAGTTCTTCAATTATCTTCACAAATATTGGGAAAAAAAAGCAAGGTGAAGACTTAGGAAGTAATCTTTAAAACTAGGTGGTACAATGGATAGAACCCTAGGCATGAAATTAGGAAGAACTAAATTTGAATCCAATCTCAGGTTCTTACTAGTTGTATGGCACTAGGCAAATCATGCAACCTCTGACTGCTTCAGTTCTCTCACTTGTAAACTGGGAATAATAATAGTGCCTACCTTCCAGGGATGTTACAAGGATAAAATGAAATAATAATTATAAAGTGCTTAACACAAAGCCGGGTACAGATTAAGTGCTATATAAATGTTAGGTATTATTTTAAAAATATTTCTAGCTAGTGAAGGAAGTTTCATTTCTATCAAATGGAGGGAGTTTCAAGGGGAAATGAAAAATACTGAAAAAAATAAAAATATCTAAAATGATTTTTTTAATGTTGAGCCCAGATCTTGAAGAACCAGCTCCCTGAACCTGTACATCCCTTCCCTGTCCCCCTTGCCTCTAGAGCCCCTGCAGGCAAGTTACCACACCCTGAAGTTATCACATCCTGACATATGCCAGGAACTGATAATGACCCCAACCCCAGAAGTTCCTGTTCACTCCCCCAATCACAGAAGTTCCTATTTACTCCAGTGTATAAAAGACCTTCAAGCCCCACAGTCAGGGCTTGAGCCATTTTAGAGTGCCAAGCCCAAGCTGCAGTTTGTTTAATAACAATGTCTGAACAGAGGGAGGGCACCCCTGTCTCCAGGGCAACTCGAGAGGATGGGGTCTGGACACATCACATCTCACTGGAAGAAGGTAGGGTCCGGTGAGTAGCCTCTGGAGGTGTTAGATGAATGTGTGGAGAATATTGTGTAAGAGTGAGAGGGTAGGGTCTCCTGAGTCATTGACATATGGCTACGTGGCTGACCACTGGTCACCCTGAACCACCCCAATTGGAATTTTGATCAACCCGAAGGTAGGGAGTGTCTCTGAGTCTATTGCCAGACTCTCATGGCCAGTCTCCTCCCCGTGGCTCATTAAGCCCACCAATTTGGCCAAGGTAAATTTAGTTAGACAGGGACTACAGGAGAGTCCTGCCTCTTCTGGAGAGACTGCAGGAAGCTTTCTACCTATATACTCCAATGGACCCCCAAGCAGAAATAAGCCATGAGGCCTCTTGGCCTTTGTTAACCAGTCAGCTCCGGAATGCTGGAAGCTCCAAAAAGTCGAGGGGCTGTGTGACCAGTCCCTCAGTGACCTCCCAAAAGTTGCTGAGTGAGTGTTTTACACTCACGAGACCCCAGACAAATGGGCAGAGGACCTCCAGCATGAGGATTGGGAATATAAGGCCAGACAGGATCGCAAAAATCAGAAAGACCTCACTAGAATCCTGATGGCTGGGCTAACCCAGTGCCCCATGACTCAGCCCCCTCCTTGGGGACCCTCTCAAAATCATGGAGGACACCCCCACTTCAGCTGCTATTATTGTAATGAGGAGGGTCATTGGAAGAAGCAATGCCCCCAGTTGACTAAAGACCACCCCTCTGACCAAGACCGTGGAGACAGGTCTGGATGGAAAGGCCCTCCAGTGTCTCCCCGTTACCCCTGCTGTGACCAGCACCCAAAGGTTCTATGGGCCCAAGAGACAGATGACTGAGGGACACGGGACTCTGAGCCCCTCCCAGAGTCCTGGGTAATCTTAAAGGTGGAGGAGAAACCAGTGAACTTCCTGGTAGACACTGGTGCCCAATTTTCAGTTCTTAAAAACCTGCCTCAGTCTGTCTCTTCCAAGGCCAGCTGGGTGTGGGTGCCATGGGCACTAAGCTCTACAACTGGACTACCAACCATTGGGTAGACCTGGGGCCCCACTGAGTAACTCACTGCTTCCTTGTGATCCCTGATTGCCCAGCCCCACTGTTAGGGCAGGATCTCTTGCACAAGGCAGGTGCCCACATTCACTTCACTGACTCTGAGGTGTCAGTCACAGACTCCCGTGGGTCCCCCCTCCATGTCTTGACCCTGTCCCTGTGTGATGAGTATTGCCTTCACTCGTACCCCACTCCAGCAGAGGTCCCTGATTAGGTCCGCCCTTGGATGGACCTCGTTCCAGGGGTTTGGGCAGAGTTGGATGGTGTTGGATTGGCAGTATAGCAGCCTCCCATCATGGTCACTCTGAAACCAATAATAACTCCAGGCTGGTCCACCAACACCCCATATCCCCTTGAAGAGGGGGATAACCCCGCACATCAACAGGCTTAAAGTAGCCAGCATCCTCATCCCCCGCCAAAGCCCCTGGAACACTCCCCTCCTGCCTGTCCGCAAACCTGGCAGTCAGGACTTCCGCCCAGGCCAGAATTTGAGAGAGGAGGATGGAGGACATTCATCCCACAGTCCCTAACCCATACACTGTGCTTAGCTCACTGCCACCAGACTTTGTCTGGGACACCAACCTGGATTTAAAGGACTCCTTCTTCACATTGCCCCTGGCCCCCATTAGCCAGCCCCTATTCGCCTTTGAATGGCACGATGACCAAAAGCAGATGACAGGTAAGAAAACCTGGATGTGACTGCCCCAAGGGTTCAAGAATAGCCCCTCAATATTCAGGGAGGCTCTCACCTCGGATCTTCAGGGGTTTGGGTAGGACACCCCGACGTCGCCCGCCTCCAACATGATGATGACCTCCTACTAGCTGGCCCCACCCAGGCCGCCTGCAAGTAGGCCACTTTGGCCCTTTTAAGAACTCTAGAGCAGCTCAGTTACAGACTCAGCACCAGGAAGGCCATCTTAGTGGAGAGGGAAGTCACATATCTGGGGTACAAACTTCAGGAGGGGAAACGGTGGCTAACCCAGGCTATACAGAAAATGGTCCTGTAAATCTCCACCCCTACAGGGCCCCGACAAGTCAGTGAGTTTCTTGGGTTCCTTGGATATTGCAGCCTCTGAATTCCTGGGTTTGCTGAGCTGGCCCAGTCCATGTACAAGGGCTCAAGGGAAAAGCCTGGGTGGACTTGGTCCCCTGATAGGGACGCTGCTTTTCGGGCACTGAAAGACGCCATGTTAACCGCTCTGGCACTGGCTCTCCCTGACCCTGAGAGACCATTCTGACTTTATGTGGCCGAGAAGAAGGGGATAGCTAAGGTTGGGTCCCTTGGATAGGGACCTGTCGCATACCTTTCCAAACGGCTGGACCCAATGGCCCTGGGGTGGCCTCCTTGTCTGCAGATTCTGGCTGCAGTAGCACTCCTAGTACAGGATGCTGACAAACTAACATGCGGGCAGGCCCTCCGTGGTGGCCACCTCCCATGCAATTGAGGGGATCCTTGGACAGCCTCTCAGCAGGTAGCTATCCAATGCTCACCTTGCCCACTACCAGAGTCTGTTACTCAATGCCCCCAGAATCTCGTTCCAAGTGACTTCTGTCCTGAACCCCCTCAACCCTGCTGCCTGTCTCAGAACCAGATGGGCCCCTACATGGCTGTCAAGAAATCCCAGCCATTGCCACCTCCGCCTGTCCGGATCTCTCCGACGTGCCTCTCCTGAATGTAGACCACGTGTGGTTTACAGATGGCAGCAGCTTCATCATAAACAGGCCACAAAGGGCTGGTGCTGAGGTGGCTGATGCTTCCGGTAACCTCATCTGGGCAGCCGCCCTTCCCGAAGGTACATCAGCTCAAAAGGAAGAACTGATCGCTTTGCAGAAAGCCCTGGAAGAAATGGAAGCGAAACGCCTGATGGTATATACCGGCAGCAGGTATGCCTTTGTGTAAAAATTAAAATGAGTTTCTCTGCTAAAAGTATTATATTTTATAAGGTTTATTAAAGATTAAGAAATAAAGAAAATACAAAATAAGATAGCATGTGCCTAGGACGGCTGAAAGCCCATTCAATTCCACTTACTCTACATCTTGAGAGATGCCTGTGATTGGAAGCAGAAGCAGAGAGAGAGAGAGCATAGGCGGTACAGTCAGTTTAAATACCTCTTTTGCTCTCAGGCCAGGTGAGGACCTCCAGTGAGATTTCAGGGAATTCTGGGAACTACCAAGGACTTTTGGATATTGAAGTCTGGGGTTCAAATCTCCATTTTTACATTTGTTACCCTACATGTTCATGAGCCCATCTACCAGGAAAGGGGGTTCTTGATGGCCAGGGGGAAGGAGGTTAAATATTTGATTGAAATCCAGAACCTTCTATCGACCATATGTCTGCCAAAGAATGTGTCGGTGGTTCACATTCCTGGACACCAGAAGGGGGAATCTCTGGAGGCTCGAGGGAACAGGGCAGCAGACCAGGCAGCATGAGAAGCAGCACTCAATGCCCCCCTTTTAACCCTTCCCATGGTGATTCTGCCTCCCCCTGAAGAGGAACCCCAGTATTCTGAGACAACAGTCTCTGTTATAAAGACTCAGAGGGCAATACACTTCTCCTGGAAACTCTGGGGCAACCGCTGAGTACCCAACTCACCACCTTACCCCTTTTGGGGACAGAAAACTATCCCAACTCCTGAGAAAAGGACAATTGCGCTTCCCAGGGAGATGGAAATTTCTGACCTGCCTCGTGGAGGTTTGTTGGGCCTGTCAGTTATTGCGCTCGGCAAAACCTGGCAATCACATCAGCCACCGCCTACTCCCTGTCAGTCCTGGGAAGTGGACTTTACTGAAGTAAAGCCTGGGCGGTTTGGATTCAGTTATCTCCTTGTTTTTACTGACACCTTCTCAGGTTGGCCCAAAGTGTTCCCAACTAAAAATGAAACAGCTCAGACAGTGGCTGAAAATCTCCTGGAAGAAATCATCCCCTGATTTGGATTCCCCACTTCCATTGGTTTGGATAATGGACCAGCATTCATGAGTAGAATCACACAGGCAGTCATGGTGGCCCTGGGAATAGATTGGAAATTATATTGTGAGTATAATCACCAGAGCTCCGGACAGGTAGAGAGAATGAATAGGACAATCAAGGAGAGCTTATCTAAATTGGCCCTCTAGACTGGCATAGGTTGGGTGACCCTCCTTCCTTTAGCCTTGTTCCGAGCCTGGAGCTCGGAGTTCCAGCACCCCTGGTCCACATTCTCTTTCCCCCTATGAGATTCTTTTTGACTCCCTCCCCCCAATCCTACCTAACCCTCCCACCTCCCACCACCTGGCATCCTGAGAGACATTAGGTCTCTGCTGTTGAGACTGGCAGCCCTTCGTCAAGATATATGGCCCCAATTAAGGGAGCTTTTTCAGGTAACACCACATACTTCCCACGACTTCCAACCTGGGGACTAGGTTTGGGGCAAAAGGCATAGGAAGGGGAACCTACAGCCTCACTGGAAAGGATCCTATGTTGTTCTCTTTGTAACCTCTTCTGCTCTTAAGGTAGATGGAATTGGATCTTGGATCCATCATTCTCACATCCATCTGGCTGCTCAGCCCTTGCCATCTGTCAGGAAGAGGTGGAAAGTAACCTGGCACCCTACTGACCTGCTTAAGGTGCTCATCACTAAGGACAGAAACACATGATGCTGCTGCATGCCCTAGTCACAGTGTTGGGCTTAATCCAGACTGGTTTCTTTTATTAATCTCACTGAGAGTCATTCCATAATTCCCACCAGCCCTGGAAATGGACCCTGGGAAGCTGGGTCTCTTCTACTATCCTACAGACTTACGTCACTTCTGGTGCTCCTAGTTTTACCCTCCTTTCCTGCCACCTTATTGTCACAACTAAATCCAGTACGGCTGAGGTCCCTGGGGCCCCACATACGCACTTCACCTACAACAACTATTATATTTGCCCCTTCTCAAATCCAGGACTGTCCTATTGTAACTCCCCAGGACATTACTATTGCTCTCATTGGGGATGTGAGAGGTAGTCAACCTGTTGGTCTCCTGCTAGGCTGGACCTGTTTCTCTCTCTCCTGGGGACCCCAGGGCTGAAAAACCCTGCAGGGAGCTAGGGCATCACATAGCGACAGGATGTACAAAATCCTGGATAGACTGTCACCTGGATAGATTGTCAGTACCTCAACTTGATGATCCTTAGCCCACAGGATCCAGGATAGGTTTTTGGCCGCACTTGGGGCATATGTGCCTATGTGAGCAGTGCAGATCCTGGAGGGTTGTTCATGATTAAGAAGGGACCTGCCCTCCCTATCTAGTCCATGCCCCCATTAGACCCCAATAGAGTCTTGATCCCCCCCCCCGCAAATCCCTGCCAACCCCAACAAACCTACCCTGCCCACACAAATTCCCAGCTCCTCAGCAGAAGCATCCCTGCTACCCATGGCTACACCTTACCCCCTTGGCCCCATCCTCGAACCCCAAGAATTCCCCCCCTTGTGGTCCCTCTTGCAAGCAGCCTGCACCAAATCTCACTGACTTGTGCTGGATTTGTCTTGACACCCAGCCCCCCTACTATGATGCTACTGCCTTGAACTCAAGTTTTAATGCCTTACAGCAGGAGTCCCCACCCGAGTGTGATTGGAAGGAAAGGAAGCCGGGTCTGACCATGCAGTCTACTTTAGGTGCTGGTCACTGTGTTGGGAATATTTCCCACCCTTAGTCTCACGTTTGTGCCCAACACTCTGCCCCGGCGACTGGTAAATTCCTTATCCTTCCCGCTGGAGCCCGGTGGTTACGCACGACTATCCGTCTGACCCCTTGTATAGCCCTCACCACCTTACAATGGACACACGAGATGTGCCTCCTCACCATCATTGTGCCCTGCATCCTCTATCACACAGAGGACGATGTCCTTTGATTTTGGGAACCCGGGTCAGGTCCTCCTGCTAGAACATGAAGGGAACCAATAGCCGCCATCACCCTCACCACCACTTTGGCCTCCCCAGGGTAGGGATGGGGGTTGCCTCTCTCGCTGTACACCATCAGAGTCTCTTGTCACTTAGAGCAGCAGTAGATGCAGAGCTTGCTAGGACTGAGGCTTCTATCAGCCACCTTGAAAAGTTCCTTACTTCCCTGTCAGAGGTAGCACTCCAAAACAGGCGAGGATTAGACCCTCTATTTCTGCAGCAAGGGGGCCTCCATGGGGCCTTAAAGGAGGAATGTTGCTTTTATGCTGCTTATACGGGGCTAGTTAAGGACTCCATGTCCAAACTCTGAGAAGGTCCCGCCAGACGCCAAAAGGAGCGGGAGTCACAAGAATTGTGGTATAAACAACTCTTTCACCACTCTCCCTGGCTGACAACCCTCATATCTATGTCATTAGGCCCCCTGATCCTCCTCCTTTTCCTTTTAACCTTTGGTCCATGCATTCTTAATTGACTAGTAGCCTTTGTCAAGGATCTCATTAATACTGTCCAGCTAATGGTCGTTCACCAGCATTATCAAACCCTGACTCCTACTGAATATAAGATCGAATGAGGAAGATTCCTCATGTACAGTAGAAGAAATGGGGAATGAAGAACCAGCTCCCTAAACCTGTATACCCCTTCCCTGTTCCCCTTACCTCTAGAGTCCCAGCAGGCAAGTTACCACACCCTGAAGTTATCACATCCTGATTTATGCCAGGAAATGATAATGATCCCAACCCTAGAAGTTCCTGTTCACTCCATTGTATAAAAGATCTTCCAGTCTCAGAGTCCAGGCTTGAGCCATTTTAGAGTGCCAAGGCCAAGCTGCAGTTTCTTTAAATTGTTTAATAAACTCCCTCTTGTGCTTTACATTGTTGGTCATCCTTTCATCCATGGGATCGATTCACCAGGCTCTTCAATCTCTAACCATTAAGCTGTATTGAATGTACAAATAATCAATACTTGTTGATTGGTTCATTATTAGATTCATCTACTTGGTTTCATTGATACACAGATCAATAAGTAATAAGAAAACAATCAGACTATTCAGCAAGTTCTTTTGTGAAACTGACAAACAATTTGGTTCTAAATCATCACTAGAAGAAAAAATATTCTTATAATACAAGTAATCTCTGTTTTTTGTGACTGTATCGGGTTGCTCTCTTAAGAAACTTAGTTAAAGGTTGAGTGTGTGGGAAGACAGGTAAGAGAGAGGACAGGGATCTCTTTCTTGTAAGCTTCTGTGAAGAGGGAGATCCAAACGGGAAGAAGGAGTCAGGGACTTGAAACATGAAGAAATCAGTATCAGTGGGAGAAAGTGGGCAAAAACTATCATCCTGTGGGATAAAATTCTAGGCCCAAGGTTTTGTGCATTTTGGGGCTTAACTCTACCATGTCTAATCCTGCAAAATTCTGCCTTTATGCTAATTCTGGCAATTGGAATTGCTGACAAGCAATTCTACTGGGTTTTGCTAGATACCTGTTTTCATATTATTCATTTTTGTAATAAAGTAATCTTTTTAAAAACAAAACCCTGAATCCTATACCCATATAAATAAGTGATAAATCATATGTTTTTCTTCTGCATTTCTCCTCACACAGTTCTTTCTCTTGATATGGATTGCGTTCTTTCTCATAAGTTTCTTAAGATTGTCCTGAATTGCTAATTACTAATAGCGTTGCTATTTGTAGCAAAATCTATTACATTTGATTAGTCTATGATGTTTCAGTTACTGTGAAAAATGTTCTGATTCTGCTCATTTAATTCTGTATCAGTTCATGAAGGTCTTTCTACTTTTTATAGAAATCAAGTAGTTCATCATTTCTTACAGCACAATAGTATTCCATCACCATCATATCCCACAATTTGTTCAGCCATTCCCTAATCAAGAGATACCCCTTCATTTTTCATTTTTTTGCCATCACAAAGAGCGTGGCTATAAATATTTTTGTACAAACATTTATTTTTATCTCTTTGGGGTACAAACCTATATCAGTGCTGTGACTAGATAAAAGGACATGCATTCTTTTTAAGCCCTTTGTGAATGATTCCAAATTTCCTTCCAGAATGATTGGATAAATTCACAACACTACCAGCAATGCATGTGTCCAAATTTTGCCACATCCCCTCCAACATTTATTATTTTCCTTTACTGCCATATTGGCCAATCTGCTAGGTGTGAGGCAGTACCTCAGAGTTGTTTTGATTTGCATTTCTCTAATCAGGAGGGATTTAGAACATTTTTTATGTGATTATTGATAGTTTTGATTTTTTTATCTGAAAACTGCCCATTTATGTCCTTTGACCATTTGTCAATAGAGGAATTAATTTCTGTATATTTGACTTCTTTACATATTTGAGAAATTAGACCTTTGCCAGAGAATTTTATTATATAATTTTTCCCAGTTTGTTGCTTCTCTTTTAATTTTGGTTGCATTGGTTTGGTTTGTACAAAACCTTTTTAATTTAATATAATCAAAATTATTCATTTTACATCTTTAATGTTCTCTATCTGTTGCTTGGTCTGAGTTCATCATCTTACAGATGACCAGAGAGGTGAATCATAGAGACATCCAAGGTGCAAAGCCACTGTTCCTCCCGTTCCAAGTTTTCTGATCTTTCCCATTCTCATTTACAATTAGATTCATATGAGCAGAGCAACACAATTCAGTGACAATAAGTAGAGGTTACTTATAAAAAAATCTTTTATTTCCCTTTAGAGCACACTTAGAACCATATTGCTTGGGTGGCAGCTAGGTGGCTCAGTGGATTGAAAGCCAGACCCAGAGACAGGGGGTCCTGGGCTCAAATCTGGCCTCAGATACTTTTTAGTTGTATGACTCTGGACACGCCACTTAATCCCCAATTGCCTGTCCATTACCACGCTTCTGCCTTGGAACCAATAGCCAGTATTGATTCCAAGACAGAAGGTAAAAGGTTGTTTTTTTTTTTAAAGAACCATATTACTTGCTTATTTCACAAAATCAGTTACTGAATAGTCTGATTATTTTCTCACTTCTCATTGACCTGTATATTAATGAAAACAGACAGATGAATCTAATGATAATCTAGAATTCTGCACTAATTACCTCGAACTTCCGAGTGGACTAGGTTTTCTCTAGTCTTGTGTGTCACTACTATTTTTCCACCTTCTTATTCATCTATAAAGATCCCCTGACTCTGCAGAGAAGTGCTTGATTATCTACAAATCTTTGGTACAGGTATTTCAAGAATACAACTGTCAGAATATAAATAGTTCCAACATGACTGTTTCTAGAGGTTTTAATTATAGTCTGAGTTTCTGAGTTACAACATCTTCCCAGAAAGCTGGAAGCATATTCTGACAATTGCTTCCTAAATCTTTTGTTACCTCCCTGAAAATGTGTTAGCAAGCACAGACTAAGAGGGATCCCATTCAATTAAACTGAACAAGCATTTATTGAATTCCAACTTATATGCCAAGAAGCTCAAATACAATAGCATCTAATGTGACACAACCAGTAGTCATGAATACACAGTAGTCCATCATCTATATTTAGTAAAACCCAGCTATAAAAAGGTCTGAATTTTTTCTAATTTGTTAATGTGTTTTTTTTTTCTACATCACAACCAACTGTAGGCATACCCCATATAATGAGGGTCTTTTATTATAATAGAGAAAAAATTATGTAAAACCAACCAATGCAATGATCCTGTCTGAGATTTATGTTCCTTGTTTCATACACACAGTCCTTCTTTCTATCAATAGGAGCAAGGTGCTTCATCTCTTTTCTGATAAAGAACAGTAATTGCAATTATTCAGTGTTTGGCTTTGTTTAACAACCCCCACACCCCCATTTATAGTATTGTGGTCCTTGCATGTATTGTTATCCTCCTGGTTCATTGTTACTTACTCTGCATCATTTCCTACCAGTCATTCCATGCTTCTCTGAATACATCACATCATTTCTGATGGTATAAAAATGTAATAAGGTATTCAAATCCTAAAATTTCTTCCACCATTGCTGAGTTAACGTACATCGATTTAACTTCCATAATTTTACTAGGACAAAAATATATTACCATGAGTATTTTGGTATATTCAGGCTCTTTTTTCTTTCTTTAACTCCTTTAAGGTACAAATTAGAGTTTTGTTTTGTTTTTATAAAATCAAAAGTTATTGTGAACAATAAATGAAAATAAATGTTAACACTAATTTTTATGAAAAATATATTTTCCAAAACAAAAACAAAAAAAGTAGTTCGAAGAGTGGTATCTTTTAGCATATTTTTGCAAATTTCTTTAATGATTGGCTTAATAAAAGACAACTGGATTTTCATTACTTGCTTCTGCATGAATTTTATTGTTATGTCATACTTTGGTTTTAGGATATGAAGAAAACCTAGCTTCAAATAGATATGAAATGAATATTTTCATAGGAAAATATATTGTTGTTATAGTTTTGACATTGTAGGGTCTCAGTCTCATGGACCACCAGGTACTAGGACAATATTTTGAAAATCAATATATTCTATTGCACTATTTCTCTTAGTGAGATAGGATTGTAAAATGTGAATATTCTGCAAAGGAAGTGAACTTAGGTAAATGGAAGAACATTGTGAAAGCTAGAAAATATCAACTATAGTTTTGCAATATTTTGCCTTGCCAAATATTTATGTCTCTTGCAGATAGGCATGCCATATCCATGCGGAGACTGATTTGGGTTTCCTGTGCTTAAGATGATAATCTTTGAGCCTTAATGTGGAACTAAACTTTGTAAAAGATCTCACTGTGCATACTTTTTCATTTGCTTCCAATGTTCTCATTTTAAAATTCTTATTTTAAGCCTTAAGGATTATTTGTCATTCAGAAGGCTCCCCACCAAAAGTTTCAACTATGAGCTATTTGAGGAATTATGAGGGAGTTAAACCCTGTCTCATCCTGGAAATCTGTATATAATCTTCCTTCCAGTGTTCACTTCTGCAAACACCATCATGCATTAAAATAGTAGAAAACATACATTATGACTAGCTCATAAATGGTTTCCTCTATAAATGTAAACACCAGTGCCAAATCTCCTCATACTTTTCAGCTGTTGCTCTTAAACAGTGTTTTATATTCTCTGTGCTTATATCCAGTAACTGTAGTGTTAGGTCTGCCCGTCAGCCTTCAGTTCCTTAAAATAGTTCTTCATGCAGGTGCCTACATTCTCAATGACAATTGCTTTTGTGATTTACTCAAAATCTTGACAATTTGTAGGCCTTGCAGAATAAAAAGTCTGAGTTCTCTGGGGATATGCTGTTCATGATGATATTTAATCTCTCTTTCATATCTTCCCAAGCACTTTGCTGTTTCAGTACATTGCTACCTGGGTTGTAAAGAGAACTCTTAGACTTCCTTGCTGTACTGACAGATATTATCCTTAACACTGTCTTTTTATGCTATTTGGTGTCCAATAATTTCTCAAAAATCTCTTTCGCTGCATTCATTGAAGTCTAATAGCGGCTCTCTCAGCTTGTAGGGTATAATTTGTTCTCTTACCTGTGTGCTCCAAGTTAATATTAACCTAACCCACTGAACATTTGGAGAGTGTTTCAAAAAAGGCATGAATACTGGACAGTCTTTGGTCGACATCAGGGAGTAGAGAAAATTAAGTAGCACAAATGAAGCCAACATCTGAGAACTCTAAATTAATTATAAATATAGAGGCACATTGCTAATTTACTAAGCCTGTCAGTGTGGCCTGAAAAGAAAAAAAAAAACTGTAGGGTATTATTATTTTTAAAAGGGAGAAAAAATCTTTTCATTTCTTTCCAACCAAGTTGATGAAGTTAAAGATTTCATTTGATGTGATAAAAGGTCAGTGTACGCATATATGCTATCATTAAGCACAAAAAATGAAAATTGAGTCCAATCATGTAAGAATAGTAACTAGCATATTGACTAAGATTTATATAGCACGTAAAGGTTTGCAAAGCACACTGTAGATCTTATTTTGTTTGATACACATTGTTCTTTGCATGATAATAAGTAGCTGTGTGTTTATATAAAAATGTACATAAGATATTATTACTTAGATACTTTCATCTGTTTTAGCCTTGCCTTTGGTATTCTAGGGTATAGACTGATGTGATCTGCATTATGATGGAGGAAATTTACACTCCCCAAAAAATCATAGTTCCTTGAATCATTGACACTTTTGTGTAAATGTTTTCTGAGAACTTTCCGAATTTTGTTAAAAAACAACAGAGCCATCACCAATTTTCTCTGCATTAGATAGATGATATTTATTATGTCCCCTGCCTTACACTGAAACAAATAACTGTCTACAAAAGTTCCTTAATAAATCAAGGAAGTGACATAGAAGAAAGACTTATTAATTCCCTATTTGAGTTGGTTTGGAAAATCACCACAAAAACAGACAAGGCAACAGGTCTGTTATGACAAACTATCAAAGAAGACAGATTCTCAGGTGTGGGTTTGAAGGTTAACAACCATAATAAATATTTGTTAAGCACCTATTACATGAAATCCTATGCTACATGATAGAAGACTCAAATGTCAAATGTCATTGAAGGTAGAATTGTCTTCAAAGATGCTGATGAATTGATGGTCAATGATTGACTGTTCTGTAGGACATTTCATGCTCTTAGAGAAAATTAATGCTGGTTAATGCTTCACTGAGGAATTTTACAGCCCCCTCAGACAGGTACTTGGCACTTTTTTGTTTCCACTCTTCCTCTATTGGTCCCTATTTCTGCAGACTGTATGGGGTGTTCAGAGGAGACAAGCACCTCTGGTGTGAGGGTTTTCTGAGTCTTTTTTAGGGCTCTCTTCCTCCTTAGTTGAATACCTGCCACCCAATTCTCACCTTGGGTTCCAAGTAGTTTTAGCATACACAGTCACCATACCTCAGTAAAATTATCTTGGCAGACAAGATAAACCAAGTTGTGGGTAAGCAATAGGACTCATACCCATTGGTGAGTTGGTGGAGTATCTATCTTAGACTTCCCCCAGAAAAAGGAACAGATGAGAACAATTTAGGCTCTGTGCAGTGTTTAGAGCTTGATTAGACATTTAAGAACCCTTTACATCCCAGGCTATCACTAGTCATCTTGATTTTTGTCTTGTCATTGGACTTTGATGACTCTGAAAGAGAAAGTGAGGCTCATGAATTTGAGCATTGCCTCACAAGTCCAGCTGATATTCTAGTCAAAAGACATTACCAATGTTGTCATTTTGGTCCCTTTAGAGTATGAAGAACAAAAACCAACTGTATTTGGAATGGGTGGAAGCTTGTATAAGTGATCTATAGGCTTCTCCATTGCCTTCTGGGTAATTCTTCCTTTCTATTCTTCAGATACGGTAGAGTTCCATTATCTATAGCTGAACACCAACACTAGAAGACTATTGATATTACAAAGGCAGACCTTTATTTCAAGGAGAAGTTTGCAGGAATTAAAAGAGTTTTAAAATTTTTCCAAATAAATTCAACTCATTCTTCTATTAAATTTTAGATCAAATTTATTGCATCCTGGCTTATAATTTGAGTGCCATCTTTGACCTTTCACTCTCACTCAACCATATATTCAATTCAATGCTGAATGTTTTCTTTTTTTCTTATTCACATCTCTTGTATATGTCCCCTCCTCTTTACTCAGTTAGCCACCACCTTAGTTTAGAGCCTTATCACCTCAGTCAGAACTGTTGCAACTGCCTTCTAATTGGTCTCCTTGCCTCAAGATTCTTTCCTATACAATTTGTCCTCAGCTACCTAAGTGACTTTCTTTAACTGTAAGACACCTCCTCCTATTCAACATGCACCAGTAGACCCTCAACTTTCAAGTATAAATGCTTCTGCTTGGAATTAAAAGCCTTGCATGGCCCAGGCCCAACCTACATTTCAAGTTTGATCTCTACATTGTTCCTATTCATGCACTTATTTTATCTCCTTTCTGACTGATTGTCATTCATACCTATAATTAATTTCTTGCCTTTCTCCGTCTTTTAGAATCATTTTCTTCAAAACTCTATTCAAACACCACCTCTTATATATAATGTCTTCCTACCTATTATGCCTTTCTCCCAAATTGACTTCAATATATTTAATGTGTATTTGGCATATGCCTCTGTATTTACTTGTTGCCTTCCCAACAAGATTATAACCCTCATGAAAACAGGGACAATTTGTACCCCTTAAATGTAGCAGGATTCCTAACTAGAGCAGAGACTTAGAAGTAAATTCTCATTTTAATTGCTTAATTATTTTAAATTAAAAGGAAATTTTGAGGTTAGAGAGAACACCTTCAGGTATAGCAATCAAAGAAGGGCATCACAGATGGAATGGTATCTTAATTTGGTTCAAATGAAAACATGATGATTCTGAAGGTCATGGGGCATGGCTTGTACATAAAGCTGAAAGATGAAATCTCTAGTTTGGAGAACAGAAATTGGACTGGAATGTAGAAATCACCTATAAAGCAATGCATAGGAAAGTGTAAAGATAAGTAGAAGCCAGATCATGTAGGGACTTATATATCTGACTATTGAATTTTAATTTTTTCCTAGAAGCAATAGAAAATTACTAACGGTATTTGGGCAGAGGAGTGATATGGCCAGAACTATGCCTTAGAAATATGAGTGTGGCAGCTGTATGAAAGATGGATTGGAGAGGGAAGAGATTGGAAATATGAAGATTAATTGTGAAGCTACTTTAATAGTTCAAGAGAAAAAATCTTCAAAGCCTGGACTGATATAACAATGGTACAAGCAGACAGAAGAGAATGGATTGAGGTATTATGGAAGTAGAATTGGTCATAGCAACCGATTGGATATGGGGAATGAGGGAGAGGGAAAACTCATTTCATGGCAAGATTTTAAACCTATGTGAATGGAAAGAGGATTTTGCAAGCAAGAAAAATAGAGAAGTTTGAGAAGAGGCAGATTTAGCAGGGAAAATGATGAATTTAATTTTGAACCCAGATTTCATTTTGGTCATATTGAATTTGAGGTGTCAGGATGTGTCCAACAGGCAACTAGAGATCATGGATTGAAATTAGGGGAGAGACTAAAGATGTTTATAAAAGTTTGGAGTTATATCTGTGGAACTGATCGTTGAACCTTTGGGAGATAAGGTGTTCATTAAGAAATAGTACTGAGGGAGAAGGGAGAGAAAAAAAGGTTCACTACAGTGACTGGACATTTATGCTTAACCGACTGGCAAAAGATGAACCAGCTAGGGATACTGAGAAGGAAAAAAAAAATATGACAGATAGGAAAAACAGCCAGAATAGGGTAATCAGAGAAGGTGAGTGGGGAGAATATTTCCAGGAGGAAACGATGCTCAACAGAGTCTATTACTGAAGAGAGGTAAAAGATTATGAGTATTTACAAAAGGCCCTAACTTATCCGAATTAACAAATGAGAGAAAACTTAGAATGGAGTTTCCTTCTTTTAAAAAAAGCCATATTTTGCATTTATACTACTTAAATTTCTCCCTGTATCCATTCTTTTCTCCTCTCCTATAGAGACATTCTATATAACAAGGGATATTTTAATGACCTATAGGGTCAGAAGCCAAATTATAAGTGATTAAAAAAAGAATGAGAGGTGAGGAAGGCATTCTGTTAAGTTGCTGATTTCTAGCAGTTTAACAATGAAAGGAAGGAGAGATCTAGTATGATAGTTTAAAGAGATAACAGGGGACCAGGATGTCTTCTTCCATCTTACAATGACTGAAATCTCATCATGAGATAGTAATTCCTTTGGTTTAATATTTCCCCCATTAAAATGCAAAGACTCTGGGGAAAGTTGTCACTTTAAACCTGATCCGTTAATCTGTTAATAATATAAGTTGTCAATAAATGTTTTTTGAACAAGATTAAATTTCCATCTTAACATGAATAACAAATTTGTTATTTCTTTCAAGAAGGATTTTATAGAGGGAAGGATTTTATATGGAAGGAAAAATTCAAAAGACAGGGGGAAAATAACATCCTGGGAACTCTTCAGTGAGGTCAGATTTTTAAAATGATATGTGGAAGATATGAAAGTGAGGGCACATAACTGAGGAGGAATGAAAACGTTTGGCATAGCAAGAACAGTGTAAGGAAAACTAAACACACTCCAGAATGAAGGCTTGTGAAAAGTGAAAAGTGTAACACAAAAAGTGTTTTTAGCCATGACAAGGGCATGGATTCTGTCAGGGATAGAATGATAGTTAGGAATAGAGTTCAATTTCTCTTTTCTCAACAGAAAATGATTTGTAAAGGTCATTCTTGAATTAAAGCAAGGGATTTACTCTTTGTTGAAGGTGTCATATTTATGTCAAGTTAAATCACCAAACAATTATTAAACATCTACTATGTGTAAAGCACTATCATCTGTTCTAGTTCCCCTCTCACTCATCTGATAGTCAACAGTATTATAAAACGTACATTTTATCTGTCTTTGGAGTGAAAAAGTAGTATCATAAGTTTGAGGAAATTTCCATCTAGTAGTAGGTTGGGCTGAGTGATCTCTGGGATCCCTTCCAACTCCAACAATACTTTAAGAGACTAAAAGAATGATGAAAAAAGATGCAAGAATAGGAACAGAAAGTTTTTTTCTTTATTCAGAATCATGATAACCATCTCTGCCAGGCACACTTGGAGTTGGATTAGTCAAGAGACGTGTTCTAGTCCATGTTTCACCATCAACCAACCTTTTTACCTTGAGTATCTTTACTTCTTTGTCCATTGCTTTATCTTATAAATAAGAATAATGATTCCTGCCTAATTCAAAGGGCCATAATGAGATTCAAATATATTTCATTAAAGAGCTTTGGAAACTCTATAATGCTATACAAATGTTGAGTTTTCATCAGATTTCCACTAGGCATGCATTTCAAGGTTTTGGCACAAGTACCTGACCATCTCATTCTTCATTCTTGCCTGCCATAGGTTCCCTGTTCATTGCAAGTCAGGACAATAAACTTTTATTAAATACCTACAATGTGGAAAACATTATTTTCTGTTGTAATTTCTCCTCCAAACAATTCTGAAAATCAACATTCAATCTCCTTTTCAAAACATTCCTTAAAATTCTCTTCCTCTATGAAACCATTCCTGAGAAGTCTGCAAAGCTCTGGAAGCTCTCCTTCCCAGGAATCACAGATCTTAGCACATCCCTTGAATAAATCCCCTTCTCTGGTCTCCATCCATAACCCTAGTTTAACTTCTAAAGTTAGCCCACCAAGACAATTATAATGACTCCCTAATTTGCTTCCCATGTTTATATCTTTCCCAATTCCAATCTATTCCCCACTCAGCTGCTGAAGTGATTTCTTCCTAAATTCATATCTGTTGATGTCACCACACACCTAATCAAAGGGCTTTAGCAACTCTCTACTACCTTTAAATTAAAATATAAATTCCTCTATTTACATCAATGACTCTTCATGCCCAGAATCCTTTCTATCTTTCAATAACTCTTATACTTTCTCCACTCAATGTACTCTCTAGCAACACTGGCCTACTTACAGGTCCCCTCAACATTATATTCTATCTTCCATCTCTCTGCCTTTGCAATGCTCTGTCATACCCACCTCTGCCTCTTAGTTTCTATTCAAAGTTTATCTTTTACTGGATATCTCTTCTGGTGCCCACTACACTCTTTTTTTTGGGGGGGGGGTTACAATAATCACTTTATTTCTCTCACCCACCCTTTCTGCAGCCAACACACAATTTCATTGGGTATTACATGAGTCCTTGATCAGAACCCATTTCCATGTTGTTGGTATTTGCCTTGGGGTGTTCATTTAGAGTCTCTCCTCATTCATGTCCCTTCCACCACTGTAGCAGTTGCTTTTCTTCAGTGTTTTTACTCCCATAATTTGTCCTCTGCTTGTGGATAGTGTTTTTTCTCCTAGATCCCTGCAGAATGTTCAGGGATGTTGTATTGACACTAATGGAGAAGTCCATTACGTTTGATTGTACCACAGTGTTTCAGTCTCTGTACATTGTTTTCCTGGTTCTGCTCCTCTCACTCTGTATCACTTCCTGGAGGTTGTTCCAGTTCCTATGGAATGCCTCTACGTTATTATTCCTTTAAGCACAATACTATTCCATCACCAACATATACCACAATTTGTTCAGCCATTCCCCAATTGAAGGACATCCCCTCATTTTCCAATTTTTTTGCCACTACAAAGAGCGCAGCTATGAATATTTTTTGTATATGTCTTTTTCCTTATTATCTCTTTGGGGTACAAACCCAGCAGTGCTATGGCTGGATCAAAGGGCAGACAGTCTTTTATCACCCTTTGGGCATAGTTCGAAATTGCCCTCCAGAATGGTTGGATCAATTCACAACGCCACCTGCAATGAATTAGTGTCCCTACTTTGCCACATCCCCTCCAGCATTCATTACTTTCCATAGTTGTCATGTTAGCCAATCTGCTAGGTGTGAGGGGATACCTCAGAGTTGTTTTGATTTGCATTTCTCTGATTATAAGAGATTTAGAGCACTTTTTATGTGCTTATTAATAGTTTTGATTTCTTTAACTGAAAATTGCCTATTCATGTCCCTTGCCCATTTTTCAATTGGAAAATGGCTTGAATTTTTGTACAATTGATTTAGCACTTTATAAATTTGAGTAATTAGACCTTTGTCAGATGTTTTTGTAATGAAGATCATTTTCCAATTTGTTGCTTCCCTTTTAACTTTGGATACATTAGTTTTGTTTGTACAAAAACTTTTTAATTTGATGTAATCAAAATTATTGATTTTACATTTTGTGATTTTATTCTAGCTCTCGCTTGGTTTTAAAGCCTTTCCTTTCCCAAAGGTGTGACATGTATACTGATCTCTGTTCACCTAATTTGCTTATTATTTCCTCCTTTATATTCAGGTCATTTGCCCATTCTGAGTTTATCTTGGTGTAGGATGTGAGATGTTGATCCAAACCTAATCTCTCCCATGCTGTCTTCCAATTTTCCCAGCAGTTTTTTTTTTTATCAAATAGTGGGTTTTGGTTCCAAAAAATGGGATCTTTGGGTTTATCATAGACTGTCTTCCTGAGGTCATTTACCCCAAGTCTATTCCACTGATCCTCCTTTCTGTCTCTTAGCCAGTACCAAATTGATTTGATGACCACTGATTTATAGTAGAGTTTGAGATCTGGGACTGCAAGGCCTCCTTCCTTTGCATTTTTTTTCATGATTTCCCTGGATATCCTTGATCTTTATTCTTTCAAATGAACTTTGTAATTTTTTTTTCTAATTCAGTAAAAAGTTTTTTATAGTTCAATGGGTATGACACTAAATAAGTAAATTAATTTGGGCAGGAATGTCATTTTTATTATGTTAACTCATCCCATCCACGAGCAATCAATGTTTTTCTAATTGTTTAGATCTAGTTTTAATTGTGTGGAGAGTGTTTTGTAGTTGTAGTCATGTAGCTCCTGTGTTTGTCTCAGCAGATAGATTCCTAAGTATTTTATATTGTCTAGGGTGATTTTAAATGGAATTTCTCTTTCTAATTCTTGTTGCTGAAATGGGTTAGAGATATATAGAAATGCTAATAACATATGCAGGTTTATTTTGTATCCTGCAACTTTGCTAAAGTTGTTGATTATTTCGAGTAACTTTTTGGTTGATTCTCTAGGATTCTTTAAGTAGGCCATCATATCATCAGCAAAGAGTGATAGCTTGGTCTCCTCATTGCCTATTTTAATATCTTCAATTTCTCTTTCTTCTCTAATTGCTACTGCTAGTGTTTCTAGTACAATGTTAAATAATAGAGGTGATAATGGGCATCCTTGTTTCACTCCTGATCTTATTGGGAAGGCTTCTAGTTTATCCCCATTGCAGATGATGTTTGCTGATGGTTTTAGGTATATACTGTTTATTATGTTTAGGAAAGGCCCCTCTATCCCTATACTTTCTAGTGTTTTTAATAGGAATGGATGTTGTATTTTATCAAAGGCTTTTTCTGCATATATTGAGATAATCATGTGATTTTTGTCAGTTTCTTTGTTAATATGGTTAATTATGTGGATGGTTTTCCTAATATTGAACCATCCTTGCATTCCTGGTATGAATCCTACCTGGTCATAGTGAATAACCATTGTGATGACTTGCTGGAGTCTTTTTGCTAGTATCCTATTTAAGATTTTTGCATCTATATTCATTAGGGAGATTGGTCTATAATTTTCTTTCTCTGCTTTTGATGTGCCTGGTTTTGGGATCAGTACCATGTTTGTGTCATAAAATGAATTTGGTAGAATTCCTTGGTGTATTCTGTCAAATAGTTTGTATGATATTGGAATTAGTTGCTCTTTGAATAGTTGATAGAATTCATTTGTGAATCCATCTGGACCTGGGGATTTTTTCTTAGGGAATTCTTTGATGGCTCGTTCAATTTCTTTTTCTGTTATGGGGTTATTTAGGTAGTCTATTTCTTCCTCTATTAGTCTAGGCAATTTATAAGTATTCATCCATATCACCTAAATTGCCATATTTGTTGCTATATAATTGGGCATATTAGTTTTTAATGATTGCCTTAATTTCATCTTCATTAGAGGTGAGGTCTCCCTTTTCATCTTTTAATGTGCTTCCTTTTCAGATTGTTGTTGTTCAGTCATTCACTCATGTCTGAATTAACATGATCCTCTGGACCACTGTAGGCCAGGACCCTTACTATCATCTAAACTCTGTCTAAGCACACATTCATTGCTTCTACAACACTTTCAACCCATCTCATCTTTTGCCATCCCCTTCTGCTTTTACCTTTAATCTTTCTAATCACTGGGGTCTTTTGCAATTAATCCTGTCTTCTCAATAAATGCCCAAAGTATTTAAGCTTCAACCTCAGTATTTGAACTTCCAATGAATAGTCTGAATTAATTTCTTTAAATATTGACTGACTGATTTGATCTCTTGCTGTCCAGTGTACTCTCAGAAGTTGTCTCCAAACCACAATTTTAAAGCATCAATTCTGAAAAACACAGCTTTCCTTATAGTTCAACTCTCATAGCCATACATTGCTCCTGGACTGGAAAACATAGTTTTGATGACATACGCATTTGTTTACCATATTTTGATTCTGCTTTATAGTTTGATGTCAAAATTTCAATATTTTTCATATCAAGGAGAAAGTGTTTTCTAATTTTATGGTTATAGTTATTGTTTGCAGGGATCTTTGAGCCTAAGAATGTAAAAATAGAATTGTTCATGGATAGGCAGAGAAAATAAAAGAAAAATGGCAATCCTACCTAAATAAACCTACCTATTTAGTGCTATACCAATCAAACTCTCCAAAAATATTTCATAGAGTTAGAAAAATAATAATAATATTCATATGGAAGAACAAAAAGCCATGAATATCAAGGGAATTAATGAAAAAATGAAAGAGACCTAGTCATACCAGACTCAAAGTATACCATAAAGCAGTTTTAATCAAAATACTTTAGTACTGGCTAAGAAAGTAGTGGATCAATGTAATAGGTTAGGGAAACAATACAGAGTACTTAATGACCATAGTAACCTAGTGTTCCATAAATCCAAAGACCAATTGAAAAAAAGTGAAAAAAATATGAACAGACAGTTCTCAAAGGAAGAAATTAAAACTCTCTGTAGTCATATGAAAAAAATGCTCCAAATCCCTAATGATTAGAGACATGCAAATTAAAACAACTCTGAGATACCACTTCAAATCTATCAGATTGGATAATATTACCAAAAAGGAAAATGATAAATGTTGGAGGATGTGGAAAAATTGGAACACTAATTGTTGGGACTGTGAACTGACACACCATTCTGGAGAGTAGTATAGAACTATACACAAAAGACCATAAAACTATATATATCCTTTGAACTGGTCATATTATTACTGGGTGGGTTTCTCTCCCAAAGAGATCAGAGATAAGGGCAAAGGATATATCTGTATGAAAATATTTTAGTAGTTCTTTTTGTAGTGGCAAAGAATTGGGAACTGAGAGGGTGTCCATCAGCTGGGGGATGCTGAACAAATTGTGGTATATGGTTGTAAAGGAAAACTATAGGATCACAAAAATGGTTAATAGTATGAGTTGAAAAAAAAGCTGGCAAATCATATGAACTGATGCGATGTGAAGTAAGCAAAACCTGGAGAGCCCTATATACAATTTCTGAAATATTATACAATGATCAACTGTGAATCAACTATGATCTCAGACAAAGCTAGTATCTAAGATATCCAGAAGGAACTCATGAGGAAAAATGCCATGTATAGCCAGAAAAGGAACCATTGGAGTCTGATTGCAGATTGAGCCATGACATGTTCCACTTTATTTCCTTCATGAGTTTTTTATTGTATGTGTGATTTGTGTCTTCTCCCATGGCATGAGCAATGGGGAATTTTATTCATGTGAAAGCAATGGCATAAGATATATCAGATTATTACCTCAGGAAGACAGGGGAGGGAGGGGGAAATATGTTAGAAAACACTTGTTAAAGTTTTTGTGCATGTAATTAAATTAAAAAATTAAAAATAATAAAAAAGGAGATCAGATGAGAAAAAAACATTAACAGGAAGGAAATAGAAGAGTCAAAGAAATTCTGAGGTTGAGAACCTGGATGACAGAGATAATATGCCTATAGCAGGGATGGTGAGCCATACATGACATACATGTCAAAAAGGGCACACCAAACCCTTTCTGTGGGCATACCTGCAGTTCATCACCAGCCCCTCTACCCAGCAGCCCAATGAGAGGGCTTCCTCCCTCCCTAGTCTGGGGTAAGAGGGGGTGAGATTGGGAGGTGACACTAAGGCTCTGGGGGGGGGGATGGGCACAGCAATAAGCCTGTGGTGGGATGAGGTGGGGGTAGACAGCACTCTGTCTCTAAAAGGTTCTCCATCACTGGCCTATAGTATCTATCTCATACATTTACCACGATGAGCAAATAAGAGTATGCATAAAGTGTCATGTTTTATATGCTATCAAGCACTATGTAAATCTCTGTTATCATTATGGTAGTGGTTTTATTATTATTGCTGTCATTTTTCATCTCATTCTTCTATTTTTTTAAAGCAGAACTTGGAGGATATAGTCCAAAGCCAATGTAAAACCTAACATTTTCTATTTCTTCTATTTGTTGGGTATTGGTGGAACCAGCTGATATGATTTTAGTTTTTTTATATTAAACTGCAACCCACTTTTATATTGCCCTCTTATTTCCTCATCAAAAGGCTTTTCAATTTTTCATTTTCTGCCATCATAATAATATTGAGTGCATATTTGAAATTGTTGCTATTTCTCCTAAAGACCATAAGCTTTTGAATCAACCCAGCCCAGTATTTCACATGATATACTTTGTATATGAATTAAATAAATGAGATGACAATATATATATAGCCTTGTGATATTCCTTTTTCAATCCTAAACCAATCAGTTTGTCCAAGTTTGTCTCTAACTGTTGCTTCTTGAATTACATACAGTTTCATCAGGAAACAAGTAAGATGATCTGGTACCCCCATCTCTTTGAGGACTTGACACATTTTGTTGTGGTCCACAGAGTCAAAGATTTTAATGTAATCCATGAAGGAGAAGTAGGTTTTTTTTTTTTCTGAAACTCCCTTGCTATTTCCATAATCCAGAGAATGTAGAAAATTTTATCTCTAGTTTCTCTGTCTCTTTGAAAACCAGTCTGCTTTTCTGGCTATTCTCTGTTCACACATTACTGAAGCTTGCAGAACTTTAAATATAAGCTTACTGGTTTAGGAAATGAGTGCAATTGTTTGATAACTTGAAAATTCTCCATCATTGCTCTTCTTTAGTTTTGGGGCATAAAATGATCTTTTGCAATCCATTGGCCACTGTTGGATTTTTCAAATTTGAGTATAGCAATGTCATAGCATTGTAGCAATGCTTTCTAAGATCCACTTGACTTTATTTCCAAGGACATCTGACTCTAGATCAGTAACCATAGTATACTATAGTGGTTATTAGTGTTGTTAAGATATTTCTTGTATAGTTCCTCTGTATATTCTTTCCACCTCTTCTTTTTTTCTTGCAACCTCTTCTTAACTTCTTCTACTTCTGTTAGGATCCTGCCATTTTTGCTTTTAATCATGCCCATTTTCCTATTCTATTGTTTTCTTCTATTTCTTTGCATCAGTCATTTAATAAAACATTTTTATCTCTCCTTGCTACTTCAGATTACTTTCCATCTACTCAGTACATATCTTAGTTATTCATAAATTGATTTATCCATTAGAATCTAGATGCCTCAAAGGCAAATATGATGGGGATTTTTTCCATCTCCACTGCTTAGTACAATGTCTAATACCTAGAAATAACTTAAGAAATGCTTGTTGACTGACTGAAATGCCATCAATTAGCACTCAGTTTTATGCTTATGGTGGTGTTGTCTTTTTCTTTCCTTTGTCTCATGCTTTGAATCATTGGAGAAATTTCAGTACTCATTGCCATGGAATATGAAGTCTTATGAAGCATTATGAAGTCTCCTCATATAATTCTTTGCCCTCCTTTTCCTCTGCTTATGGAAGAACAAACATGGGCATTTATGAGTGATGTAATCTTTGCCTTTCCAATCCCAGTATATTTCACCTGTGGATTATATTATTCTCTCTCCATTCTCTATGACTATTGATGCTGCAAGTTAGGTGAGGAGATTCTTTTAGGTCCACTCTAGGGATTGTAGAGGTTCTAATATTTCTTTTCTTGGAAGCATCAAATTTAGGGGTAGTGCTGAAAAATTAATCAAGGGAATAATGGTTGGCCCATCATTTGTGCTGCCCTACAGGCCTTCTGGTAAATAATGACCTTTGTATTTGGGGCTGTAATGGCCAGGTGCAATATTAAATTCATTTTTTGCCTCTTCCTAGTCTGGTTGGTGAATTTTGATTTATTAAATTTTACATTCAGGAACCAATTTCCTTTTTGATAAATTCATGCCTCTGGGTGGTATAATACAGTTCACTGCTTTAGAGACTTTCAGGTGGTTCCTCCACAGGCAAATGATCAGGAAAGCAGGTAGAGTCATCACCCATTATGTGGATAATTTCCTTTCCTGGGGGCTTGGACTCAGGAACATGTATGCCTCTCCTTACTACTCTGGGAATGCTGGCTGTAAAAATAGATATGGAGAAGTTACAGCATTTTGTAACTCTTTACCCCATCCTTATCTGGATTGCCAACTTGAGACCTAGATGAAAAAATGGTATGTTAATACCTATACAGTAAAATTTCTGGTTATCTGGAACCCTTTGGGAAAGAGTTCTTCTGGACTAATATATTTTCCAAATAGCTGAGAAGTTATTTCTACACTTACCTATTAAAATACTGCTTTGAGTAGAAATCTTTTCTAAAGTATGTGATAAAATTTCTCACACATAGTATATTAGGTGACTTAGAATAATAATTCGTATCCTTTTGTGTCAGAGACTCCTTTGTAAGTCAGGTGAAGTTGATGGAAGACTTCCTAGAATAACATTTTAAGTGCCTAAATTAAATACATAGGATTATGAAGGAAATAAAATCCATAGAAATAGCTACCAAAATATTTAAAAATTAAGTTAATAGACTCAATATGAGGAAGCCCTAACTTATAAGAATCCTAAATAATTTCCCAAATCTAAAAGACTTGCCTGGCTAGGATCACAGAGCTAATTTTTAACAGAAAGAGGATTTGAATCAGTCTTCTTGACTCCAGGTGCAACAATCAATCCATTACATTGACTTCTCCTACATAGTACACTGAACACACTAAAATAATTTTTGTTGATACAAGATCTCAATTTTGAACATTTATTATCAATCTGCTCTACACTTTTCAGGCATTTAGGATACTATCCCCTATGTGTTATGCATTGGGGCTTGTCTTTTCTTTTCTTATAGTTAATTTTCCTCAGTTTTCACCATTACTGTTACTTTTCTCTTTTTTTCATTCTCTTAGTGTCATGCTTTTAAATAATTCTTTTAGTTCCTTTTAATTTGTTATTTCTGTTATGCTATTGCCTGGAAAGCTGATAGCTATCCAGCAAAGGTCTTTCAAAGATTCTGTGAGTAAAGAAAACAAACTTTTGGGCATATATTTTAGTTGCTCATTCTCCCTCTGTATTTTTATTTCCTGATTCTCAGCTTTAGGTGAGGTGATCAAATTGCTGAGTTCCAAATAGAAAATGTGGTATTATGTTATGATTATGTGTATGGATGGATGTGATAATTCATGGTATGCATTGATGACTTTGATAACTTCTTGTAAAATGTCCTCAAATGCTTTAAGGGAATTAATTATGAACTAATTGAAGTCATTTATGAGTCCTTCAAGAGTTTGAGTTTGGTCTTTCAGTGTAATACTTATTGCCTTCTTCGAAAGAGGGCAACTTTGCATCAAGGAAGTGTCACTTTAAGTGATCTTTACATGGTCCATCTATGTGAGGAGCTGGAGCACAGAAAACTTAAGAGTGGAATAGGCTCATGGTGAGGGTTTGTGTCATTCATTGAGAAAGAATCCATGACAATATTCCTCATGACCCTCTTTGTGTGCTGAGGTGACCCTCAGTCAGCTCTCGAAAAAAGATTGAACTTATACTGACCACATGAAAAAGACTTCACAAGTTCCTACCCTGGTAAGATGCTGAAGATTGGCTGCTAATTGGCATCACTGATAAAAGTACTAGACTTTGGGTCAGGAAGATATGAGTTTAAATCCTGCCACACTTAACTTCTGTCTGCTTCAGTTTCCTCTTCTGTAACAAGTAGAAAATATTGTCTTCCTGTCAGAGTTGTTGTGAAGATCAAATGAAACTATATATATATATATATATATATATATATATATATATATATATATATATATATATGCAATTGCTAGTTCCTACAGATGTCTGGAAATTTTTGAGAAGACATTGGATCAAATAGTTTGAAAAAGATCTTTGAGGTCAGCCTCAAATTGAAATAATGCAGCTGAGGTGGCAGAACCAATGGACCTGATTAAATGGACCCTGATAAACTGAATTAAAGAATACTGAAGAGATCAGGCCAAGATGGTGATATAAGAAACACTTGAAGCCCACAAAGAACAAACCCTCCAAAAGACCGAAGAAGAATAAAATTCATCACAACAAATACTGGAGTGGCAGAATGAATTGAAGAAGGGGTAAAAGCAGTGCTCTAGTCTAAAACAAAGTAGAGAAACACCAGGGAAGACATCTGCCTGTGGTATAAGAAGAGAACACTGACCAAGTCTCAGCAGAAATTGGCAGTTGAAAGAGAACAGCTGTCTTGGTCCAAAATTAGCAGGGTAAGAGCAGAAAGCAATATAATACAAAACAAGAGGCAGTGGGAGAAAAGTGGTTTTTGAATAGTACAGTCCAGACAGAGGGTAGGCATGGCCCAGAACAGGTAGAAGTGGGAGGAACTTGGCCCAATAAGGTCAAGTTTTGATGGGCCTGGGGAGCTTAATATAACTGAACTGAACAACTATAAACCTCCATGTATCAGACCAACTAGACCTCCTTGGTAGAGAGCTCAATTTGATACCAAGAAATTTGTGCTAATATTAGGTACAGTACAAGGATGGGACAATACTCCTTCCACCCCAGGAATGGAGCTAAGCTTCAGCATAGAGACAAAATAAGACAGGACAAATGACTCCAAGATAAGCAACTTATAGAGAAAAACACTGACACCAAATAAATACTTTCAACAAGAGAGATGATCAAAATACAAGCTCAGAAGAGGACAACATAAGAATGAAAATTTATAAAACCTCAAAGGAAAATGTGAAAGGATGTCAAGCACAAAATAATGACCTGAAAGAACTCCAAAAATTATAGAAAAATAAGAAATTTAGAAGAAAAATTAGAACAGAAAATGGTAGAAAAAATCAACAGCTAAGTACAAAAACTTACTAAAGAAAACTAAATATAATTTAGAAAACTGAAAAATGAAATACAATACCTCAAACAGAAAAATAATTCCCTAAGAAAGGAAATACAAAGCCTCAAAGAAGGCAATGATTCCCTAAAAATTAGAGTTGGACAAATGGAAGCTAATGACTTCATGAAACAGCAGGAATCAATAAAATAAAATTATAAAAAATGGGAAAAAATGGAAATCTCTCAATGGAAAAACAACTAATTTGGAAAATAGATGCAAGAGAAATAATCTAAGAATCCTTGGATTACCTGAAAACTATGATTAAAACAAGAACATGAATGCTATGTTGCAAAAATTTATCAGGAAAATCTGTCCTGTTATTATTAAATAAGAGGGGAAAATAGAAATTGAAAGAATCCTGAAAGAAATCCCAAATTTAAAAATCCCAGAACTATTATAACTAAATTCAAGAATTTGCAAGTCAAGAGAAAAATACTACAAGCAATCAGAAAATTTCAACTATTATGGAATTAAGATCAGGATTACACAGGACCTAGTAGCTTCTATGTTAAAGGATCAGAAGGTGTGGATTATAGCAAATAATCTAGGGCCATACCCCCAAAAATCACCTATCCAGCAAAATACATCAAAGAAAAAATGGATATTTAATGAAACACGAGCTTTAAACATTCCTGATAAAATAACTAAAGCTAAAAAGAAAATTTAAATTCTGCACTCAAAAGAAGTATAACAAGGTAAACAGAAAAACTTAAGTGAATCAATAGAGCTAAAATAATTAGTTCCCCACCTGAGAAAGTGGTAGCTAGCATACTTAAGGTTTTAAGAGGATAAGCTATACCAAAAATACTGAATATACTTAAAATAATCAAGGGAAACAATGGGGTTAAACTGATTACATTCCTTACATAGGGAAGTGATAATACAAGAATTAGTTAAGGTAATTCAAATACTTTAAAGAAATCAAGGAAAAAGAGGGATTAAAATGATTACTAGTAAAAAGGTGATAACTAA
This sequence comes from Monodelphis domestica, assembly GCF_027887165.1. Taxonomy (NCBI): domain Eukaryota; kingdom Metazoa; phylum Chordata; class Mammalia; order Didelphimorphia; family Didelphidae; genus Monodelphis; species Monodelphis domestica. Next base: position 248,266,488 of record NC_077233.1, read on the forward strand.
TATGTTTAAGATATCTGATACTTGAAGTACCTAATATTCCTAAAGTTCCTAGGATACTTATGATACTGAATATACTGAAGAAATTTACCCCTTTTAGGGCAATAGGAACGCAAAAAGAAATAGAGCAAGGAGTAAATTGAATATGATGGAATGTTATTCAAAAAAAATCAAGAGATGGCCAAGATGGTGGCTTAGTAGCAGTAAAAGCTGAAACTTCTGTGACAATCCTTCTAAAACAAGCTTTATAAAGCATTTCAAAGTGACAGGAGTAAAAAACCAACAGCAAGATGGAGTGAGGAGGCTCTCTTGCTAAACACAACTTGAAAGGTAATCAGAGAAAGTTGATTTTCATAGGATGAGAGGGATATGAAAGCAAAACTGCAACAGAGGAGTGTTAGCCAATCACTTCACCACACCCATTGTGTCAGTTTCTGAGCCTGGGTATGAGTCAACTTCAGGGTCCTGGGACCCTATCTACACCAACAACAGACCATCCCATTTGTCAGACCCACCCCCTTGAAGTCCCAGGATCTGGCACAAGCCTGTAGTGAGGCTCAGAAGTCTGTAATGCTTAGTCTTTTCAAGCCTGCTCTCTGGTGAAGCCCCTAGGCCCAGGGAAAAATAGCTAAGAGTGCTAAGTCCTACAAGCTAGCAGCAGAAAAGACAGAATCCTCAGCTTTCAGAACTCCCAGTCCACAGTCAAAAAAGGTGGGGGGGCAGAATAAGCAAACAGCAAAAGAAACACCTAATCCCAGAAAATTTCTATGGAGATAAAGAGTAAGGCACCAAGTTAATAGGGGACAGTGAGATTTAGACCACCATGGGCAAAACTTCAAAGAAAAATGTGAATTGGTTGTAGATGCTGGAAGAACTAAAAAAGAAATTCAAAAACAATATAAGGCAAGTCAAAGAAAAACAAGAAGAAAATGGGGGAAAGGAATTAAAGTAATGCAAAAAGAAAATAGCTTAAAAAGCAAAACTAGTCAATTGGAAAAAGAAGCATAAAAATCCAACAAAGAACAGAGTTCCATGAGAAATCATAAAACAAAACCAAAAGAATGAAAAAATGGAAGAAAATATGAAATATCTCATTGAAAAAACAACTAACCTGGAAAATAGATCCAGGAGAGACAATTTAAGAATTATTGGAATACTTGAAAATCATGACAAAAAAAGCAAAGATATATCACAAGAAATTATTAAAGAAAACTGCCCTAATTATTCTTGAACAAGTGGGTAAAATAGAAAGTGAAAGAATCCACAGATCATATCCTGCAATAAATTCCCAAATGCAAACTCCCACCAATGTCATAGCCAAGTTCAAGAACTCCCAGGCCAAGGTGAAGCTACTGCAAACAGCCAGAAAGAAACAATTCAAATATCATGGAGCCCCATTCATAATTTCATAGGATCTGACAGCTTCCACACTGAAGAACCTGAAGGCTTGGAATACAATATTCCAGAAGGCAAGGGAAGTAGATTTACAACCAAGGAAAACCTACCCATCAAAACTGACTATATTCTTTCAGGGAAAAGTATTGTCATTTAATAAAATAGAAAATTTCCAAGTATTCCTGAACTAAAGACCAGCCCTAATGATAAAATTCAATGTCCAAGTAAAAAATTCAAGAGAAGCATAAAAAGGTAAATGAAAAAGAGAAAAAATTAAGAGTCTCAATGAGGCTGAACTGTTTATATTCCTACATGGGAAGATAATATTTATAATTCTTAAAAAATGTATTATTATAGTAGTTAGAAGTATACATAAAAGCAAGGTGTGGTAGTAAGCTGTTAAGGATGATATGCAAAAAAAATCTAGGGATGAAAAAGAACTACCTGAAATGGAAGGGGAGATGTAAAATGGGGTAAATTGTATTGTATAAAGATGGGCAAGGTGGGGGACTATTGCAGTGGAGGGGAGAATGAGGGTGGTGATGGGTAATTCTTAAACCTTACTCCTTGGAATAGGCTCAGAGAAGGAAGAACAGCCAGATTCATTTTGATATAAAATCCTATCTTACCCTATACAGAAGAAGAAGGGGGAAAAGAAAGGAACTGGTGTGGAGGTGAGTAATATAAGGAAGGAGGAGGCATGGTGGGAGTGATTAAAAACAAAGCACTGGGGTGAGAGGAAACAGTGAAAGGTGAAAGAGCAAGATTAAAAGACAAAAATAAGATGGAAAGAAAACCACAGATGGTAATTATAACTGTGAATGTAAATGGGATGAAATCACCTACAAAGTGGAAGTATATGTCAGAATGGATTAAAAAACAGAATTCTGCCATATTTTGTTTACAAGAAACACATTTGAGGCAAGTAGATACATGCAGAGCAAAAGTAAGGGGCTAGAAAAGAACCTTTGGGCTTCAACTGAGACAAAGCAGGAGTAGTAATCATGATCTCAGACAAAGCTAAGGCAAAAATAGATTTAAAAAAATTAGGAAGTGAATTACATCTTGATAAAAGTGGTATAGGCAATGAAGTAATATCAGTATTTAACATATATGCATCAAATGGTAATGTCTCCCAGTATTTTAAAGAAAATGAAAGGAGTTTGATGAGGAAATAGACAGTAAAATTATACTAGTGGGGGACCTCAACTATAAATTTACCAAAAAAAAAGGAAATGAATGAAATTTTAGAAAAGTTATATTTAATGGATATCTATATAAAACTGAATAAGGATATAAAGGAACACATTTTCTTTTTAGCAGCACATGATATATATACAAAAATTGACCATGTATTGGGGCATAAAAACTTCACAACCAAATGGAGAAAAAGCAAAAATAATACATGCAACTTTTTCAGATCATGATGCAATAAAATTATAATTAGTAAGGGTTTATGGAAATGTAAAATAAAAATAAAAATAATTTAGATGTGAAATAGTCTAATTCTTCAAAATGAGTGTGTCAAAGAACAAATTGTAGAAACAATCACATTTCATTAAAGAGGATGGCAATGAAGAGACAGCATACAAAATTTATGGAATAGTGCCAAAGTAGTAGTCAGGGAAAAATTTATATCCCTAAATGCTTATATCAATAAAACAGAGAAAAAGCAGATCAATGAACTGGGCATGCAACTAAAAAGACTTAAAAAGAAGAAAATAATACAATTGAAATTAAAAAGAACTATTGAACTAATAAATAAGAGTATGGGTTGGTTCTATGAAGAAATAAATAAAAAAAGATAGAGAATTGTTTCATTTAATTTTTTAAAAAGGAAAGGAGAGAATCAGATTACCAGTATCAAAAGTGAAAATAGTGATTTCACCTCTAATGAAGAGAGAATTAAACAATCATTAGGATATATTTTCCCCAATTATATGAGAATCAATTTGACAATCTATGTAAAATAGATGGATATTTACAAATTAATAAAAGAGGAAATAAAATACTTAAGTAATCCCACCTCAGAAAAAGAAATTGAAGAAATCATCAATGAAATCCTAAAGAAAAAAATCTCTTGGGCCAGATGGATTCTCTTGTAAATTCTGTCAGACATCTGAAGAACAATTAATTCTAACACCATGCAAACTATCTGACAAAATAAGCAAAGAAGGAATCCTGTCAAATTCTTTTTATGACACAAATATGGTGCTGATACCTAAGCCAGGAAGACCTTAATTAACTAAAGCAGAGTGAAATAAACAGAACTAGGAGAACATTGTACACAGTAAGAGCAATATTGTGGAATGATCAAATGTGATAGATTTTGTTACTAACAGCTGTGCAATGATACAGAACAATTCTGATAACATGAAAAAGAATGCAATCCACCTCTAGAGAGAGAACTGTTAGAGTAAGAATGCAGATGGAAGCATATGATATAACTCATTTATTTGGGTATACATTTTAGTGTTTTGGTTTTATAAGATCATTCATAAAAATGAAAAATATGGGAACAAACATTTTTGTTTGGTAATACGTGTATAACCCAGATTAACTTGTTAGCCAGCTCCAGGAATGGGGAGGGAACAAGAGAGGGAGACAATCTGGATTATATAATTTTGAAAAATGCATGTAGAAATTAGTTCTTAAAATATAGAGATAAGAAAAAGCAATACACTGGGAAAAGAGAAAAGGAAAGAAAGTTGAGGATAAATTATTTCACATGATACACATAATACAGTGGAATTGAGTTTTAGAAAATTCGATGATATACATTTGGAGAAAACTGAATGGAAACAGAAAATAATATTTCTTTTGTTTCAGCAGGACATAGGACCTTTACATAAATTGTTCATATAACAGGACATAAAAGGCACCAATGAAATGAAGTAAAACAGAAATATTAAATGAATCTTTTTCAGACCATAATCCTAACAAAATTACACTGAACAAAGGGTTGGAGGAAAAGGACTAAACTTAGTTAGAAACTAAATAACCTTATATTAAAGAATGAGTGGATAAAAGAATAAATCATATAAACAATCAATATTTTCATTAAAGGGAATGACAACAAGGAGATAATATAGCAAAAATTTGGGACAGAGTCAAAGCAGTAGTTAGAGGACAATTTATATTTCTAAGTGCCTACATAAATAAAACCAAGAAAGAGCAGATCCACAAATTTGATAGGCAGCTAAAAAAAAAACTGGAAAAAGAGAAGACTTTGGATTAGAAGATTCATTGCTCCAATAACAGAAAGCCATATGGCATCATGAGATATGGATATTGGATATCTATGGAGATACTGTCATGGGAGTTATCCATTAGAGAAGAAGGTAGAAACCCCAAAATGACTTTCTGAGTCTGGAAGGAACAAACAGTATGCCAGAGTAGATCACATGAGCAGATGCCTGCAAATGGACAATCTTACTTAGAGAGGATTGCCATATATGGGTGATAAGTTTTAGTTCACTCAGAAAGGAGTACAGGACATGAGGCAGCTTGTAATAACAAGTGACACTATTAGTAATGGTTTCAGAGTCTTTTTTATTGAAATAAAGTTGTGACATAAGCTTTGAGTACAACAGTAGAGGAAATTTTTATATTAGGCATTCTCTTGTTGGACAAAATCATAGCCTGGACTCTACTCCCCTGCAAAAAAATATTAAGGAATTTAGAATAGTGGATGTAACAGTCTGAATTAGACACTTGCATTTTCTAGTCTCATTTTCCCCTTCTGTTTAATCTTTTCATATAGGGCATATCATATTTCCCTTTTCTTTTCTTAAATAAAGATATAAAAGTATTTACATATGAAGAACACATGAAGAAGCAATGTGTAGTTCACTTAATAATGGAAGAATTAAAATTAATTAATGCTATGGGAGTGGATGTTCTTTGGCATAGCAGATATTAGAAATAAGAGGTCTATAATAAATGAACTAACATAGAGGACAATACTGGCAATTGGGTTGATGAATGGGAGCTGAAACTGCACAAAGACAATGTGGAAAGGGGAAAAATATGACTAAAAAAAGGAAAGAAGGGCATTGAAAAGAAATATTTATACATTTCCTTGGTTAATGTTGAGTTTGGGGAAATGTGATGGCTTTCAAGGAGGAATAAGAGTATGTCCTTTAAAAGAAATGAATGTTAAATTGGGAAATATAACAGTGATTCTCAAACATAAAGTAAATGTACTATCTATAGACCTTAAAGAATGTTTCATTTTATATTATGCCCTTGTGAAATCTTTTAAATAAAAAAAACTCTATGTGGATAAATGAGAAAATATATGAGAGCACTTCTTTTACTTCAGAAGAAAGATGTAACATAAATCCAAAGTATCATTGTTCATAATACCTGTATTTTTAGCAATGGCAGACTCTTTCAACTGTTTAAGGATGGAATGATCATCTTGCCACATTTGTTTTCATCTCATGGACATCATTTGCCAGATTTTGTTTGGATATTCTGTTTTGGACATGAAGTCACTGGTTAATCATTCTCCAGAGGTTGATGCCTGGATAAAAATGAGCATATAGAAGGGAAACCAAACTGTTATATATTGAATTCTTAGGGATGTTAGAAAAGGAAGTCAGAGGAGATTTGTAGATGTTGATGGGTGACATTAGATATCTTTATTACTCAGGAGAGAAAGTACAGTACAGAGAAAAAAAGCACTGACTGGAAAGTCAGAGAACTTGGGTTCAAATTTTTTTGTTCCTGTTTGATGTATTTATGACTGAAAAGTAATAACATTTTAAAGCCATGGTTTTCTCATCTTTAAAATGAAAGGATTGTGTGCATGTATGTATGTATTTATGTTTATACCTCTCTATCTATCATCTATCCCTATGTGATTGTACATTGGTTAACAGCATTATTGGCAGGTGACATAATAAAATCATTTGAGCTACCATTTTGAATTGTCAAGGCTCTGAAGTTTCTTCTAATTCAGTATCCATGATTCTATGCCGTAATTAGAATAAAAGAGATGGAAATTAGTATAAGTACTTAGACACAGCAATGTATTTCTATAATACCTCCAGGGCTGGAGAACACAATCTTATGCTGTTCTCAGGGAAGAAACACAGGGGTCATTTCCTGGTCTGAGTTCCTCTGAGCATTCAAATGATGTCTCTAGAGAAAAAAAAATGGATCAAAACAATACATCTACTATAGTAATTTTAATGAAATTGTCTCCATTTGTACCCAAACAAATTCTAGATGTTAATAAGGGTGTTTGTTGATAGTTTGTTTCTATTCTAAAACAAGTATTTGCCAATAGATTGGTTGTGCACGTGTATATGAAGAGGAAGGGATTAGATTGGAAATTGATCTATAAGGGAGAGAGAAAAGCAGAGATCAAATTTTGTGAAAAGCAAATGAGGCATAATTAGATCAGAAAAGTTTACATTCTCCTTTAGCAGCAATAAAAGAGTATTGCAACTAGATCTACTCTATGGTGAAAATTGCTCCCAGATAGATAACACCCCTTATTTTCTCCCATCAAAGATGCCAACCTTGGGAAACATGTTATGATCTGATATATATAGTAAAGTGAAAGTGATTTAAATTGCCCTGGAGAATTCTTTCCAGAAAGAATCTGACTTAATATTTTTCCTTCCTTCCTTCCTTCCTTCCTTCCTTCCTTCTTTCCTTCCTTCTTTCCTTCCTTCCTTCCTTCCTTCCTTCCTTCTTTCCTTCCTTCCTTCCTTCTTTCCTTCCTTCCTTCCTTCCTTCTTTCCTTCCTTCCTTCCTTCCTTCCTTCCTTCCTTCCTTCCTTCCTTCCTTCCTTCCTTCCTTCCTTCCTTCCTTCCTTCCTTCCTTCCTTTCTTCTTTCTTCAATCCATCCTTCCTTCCTTCCATCCATCACCATTCTCTTTTTTCTCTTTATCCTCTTTTTCTTTCTTTTCATTTAATATATTTTAGTTATTCCTTTTATTTTTACATGTCATTTCTAGAAAATCCTTTCTCCATATCGAGCCTACCTTAGATAAAAAAGAAACAACAAAAACATCTGTTTATATGCTGTCATCTAAATATACATGTACCAATCTGTTCTCATAGTCCCCAATCTCACTGCCATTAAGAGAAAGGTATATTTCATTATCTCTTTTTGGACTTTCATTGTTAGTGGTTTTTTTTTCAAATACTGAATGTCTTTTCATGATATTCCCTACCCACTCATTATGATAATACTGGGAGATGAGTAGAGTGAATTGAATCAATTTTGTGGGCATAGCAAATTGCCACAATGAATTGTCCAACAATGAGAATTGTTTCCCAGGGAAATTGCCTAGTGCTGGTTCCTTGATAAATAAACACACACACATGACCATTAGGCCCTACTGCCTACCAAATTAATTCTAAGTAAATGTAAATATACATGATTTATCCAAAAACAAAACAAGCAAAAAGTGATTTATCCAAAAACAAAACAAGCAAAAAGTAGTTTCTGGTTCATACACATAATCAGAAAGTTTATTTTTTTCTGAAGTATTCTTGCATTTTTAGATAAGCCATGTTGATTTTTATCTGTTTTGTATTAATCTCAATATTTTAGTAGGGAGATGAGCAAGTATAATGCATAAAGTGCTGTGAAATATCTAACTTTTGGTCCTAGCTCTATTCATGAATGGCAATGTGAATTTAGATAAATCATATTAAAGAAAACAAGATCTGGAGGCTCAGATCTGGGTTCTGCTGCTTCCCACCTGTTACACCTTGGAAAAGTCACTTATATTCTGTAGGTCAAATTTCTTCCATCTGGGAAATAAGGGAATTGACCTAAGCAACTTTTAACATTTAAACTTGGGATTGATGAGAATATAATCTACCCTTATGAAGCAAATTTCTGATGTCCAACTTTGGTGGCAATTATCTCTTAAATGATAAATGATCCTAGAAGCAATATTTATTTAGTACTTTAAGATTTTAAAAGTTCTATATGCATTATCTTATTTTACTACCTGTAAAATAATCATCATTCTACAAAGGAAGAAACTAAGACCCAGAGAATTTGTAATTTGCCTAGCATCACACAATTTATTAAGTATCAGAAAGATAGAAAGAAAATTCAAGCCTTCATGACTCCAAGGCCCTCACTTTTCCTGCTGCATCATACTCTCTCTGAGGATCAGAAATATACATAAAGCTTTTGAAGATTAAATTGGCAAACATGTCATAGTGAATATGGTGCTATCTGATTTTCAGATATGAATATTTTTTCTGGAGAAATGAAATCTTTGGCTACACTCTCACATGGCAATCTGATTCAGATAATTTGGGAACAATTTAAAGCACCCCTATAAGGGATTAAAAAAAATAGAAAACAACTAACTCTGCCTCCCCAATGCTTATAGGTATCTACCTGTGGGGTCTGGAGCAAGTATTTGCAACTAGTTTTATGTAAAAAAATAGAAAAACCAAGGGTTTAATCAAGGCTGCTGACACAGCGGGGATATGAGAAGAAGCAATGGGAGCAGGCACAGAGGCTCAGGGCCAGGATGAAGAAATTAATAATCCACTTATTATTCAGAACAGCAAATGGCTGCAGGCTATTGGCAAGAAATTCAGCAATTATCTGATTAACTGCTAATGTTACACCAGGAAGTCTCTTCTACATAGAGAGGTGGTTTTTGTTTTCAAGTGACTCAGAATGGTAGGAAGAGTTTATTTTGGACAGGAAGATGGGTATTATAAGTAGGTGGATGATATGATGACCCTGGTGGAATGTCACTACTTCTAAATTGGAGGGAAATGGCCCTTTCTGTTGTTTTTATATCTTTTGCTAGAAATATCTGCTCCTATATAATATCAAAACTCAAACTTAATATTACCACTGAAGTTGTTTCACTTTCATTTTCAGCTATGCTTTATAAGCAAAGGGCTGAGATTCTTTTCATTGGGAGCTTACAAAATGGTTCTGGGTTCTTCTCTTGACACCACACAATTATATATCTAGAATAGATTTCAAATTGGCATATAAAATAAATTCAATACACTCACTGGCTTTTGCCTTCTCTTCTAATTCTTTGAGAAGTTTACTGGTTTTAGAACCAAATGCTACCAGCACCCACTATTAGAAGTTTCCCTTTAGCCATTTAAGAGGGCATTGAGTTTCAGTTAGCATCTAACTAATATATTCACATGTGATGATTTTTGGGAAAAAACAAAGTTTTCATGAGTCAGAATCTCTTCCCTTATAATGCTTATAATCTAGTAGCCATAAATGTAGAACTCTATAATACAATATTATACTTTAAGTACATTTTTGGGGAGAGATAAGGGTATAAATCTATTCTTTCATTAGTGTGGGGGAACTACTAGAATGGAAACTATCAATGTAGTTCATCAATTCATCTATAATTTAGAAAGTATGATGGGACACTGAGAGACTAAGTGATTTTCCAGTCATATAGCTAGCATGCATTAGAGGCAGAGTTTGAATGCAGATCTTGCTGATTTCTAGGACCTTTTATCTCCTAGATCCTTTCAGGTGGCCAAAGAACCTGGTCAGTAGGCACCTTGACCCAGCCTAGAACTTCTTCTTCATTGTCCCAGACCTCCCATAATTAATAAGATAATAAGATAAGAGGGCCTGAGAGAAACAGAACACAAGGAATCACTACCCCATACTACCCTTTATTGTCTAGTTCACAGGATGTCTCCTTGTAGCTAAATGCTGTCCTTCCATTTTCCTCTTCTGAAGGCATCCAAATACCCTAATTTTTTGACTCTGTGACCCACTACCCACTTTCCAACAATCAATAGTTGGAAACAACTACAGTGCTCCCAGGAAGATGGTAGACCACTGAACCTTGTCCTTTGCCATATCTTTCATTGCTCCCTAAGGTCCATTGCCCTGGCATTTTGCCTTTTTGCAACAATAGGGATTGCTATTTAACCTAGTACTATATCTTGTGGGTCTATTCTATTGGGGATTTCCACCTAGCCTATAGCTGAAGATTCCTGTATTAGTTATTTCTCCCCATTAGAATGGCTCCTGAAGACCAGGGACTATCTCGCTTTTCTACTTGTATATTCAGTATTAAGCACAGTATTATATACTTGGTAAATAGATGCTTTCTGATTCCATTCAAGAATGAGCTTATATCCATCCCCCACCCCCAAGCTGTGTCTCGGTGCTTTGGAAAGGTATGAGACAAAATATTAGGTCTTGTCAAAGAGTGGTTTATTTAATGATAGGGGAGCCATAAAATCTTCATGAAGAAGTTAAGATTTGACTCAACTCAACTTTTAAAGATGTAGAGAAATTAAAAAGGTACATAGGGGAGATGATTTTCTAGAAATAGAGAAGAGTACATTATAAGTAATGGCATTGAGGTGAGAATGTTCAATATATGATTAGAGGGACAGGTAGTAGACCATTTTTTGACTTGAGCAAACCTCATTGACAAACCTCATTAAGACTAAACTTTTGAGGGCAGCTGGGTAGCTCAGTGGACTGAGAGCCAGGCCTAGAGATGGGAGGTACTAGGTTAAAATCTGGCCTCAAACACTTTCCAGCTGTGTGACCCTGGGCAAGTCACTTAACCCCCATTGCCTAGCCCTTACCACTCTTCTGCCTTAGAGCCAAAACACAGTATTGACTCCAAGATGGAAGGCAAGGGTTTAAAAAAAGACTAAACTTTTGAATGATAAAATTATCTTTAAACATTTTAAAATAATTTTAATTTTCAGCTGAAATAATAAATCTGACTTTTCCAATTTCTATATTGTAATGAGAACAAGAATCATAATTAAAATTAACATCCATTATTCTATGTTTCTGTGATGACCAGAAGGATCTATTTAGTATCCCTGTAATAACATTGAAAGGCAATTTCCTGTTTCTAGCCTATAATGTGCCAGGATATTCTTGCTTAATCCCCTTTACTACTTGGTCCCTATCTATATATTGCCACCCCTCCCTTCCTGAAATCCAAAAGGGAAATTTGACCTTGCAATAGAATCCAAGCTAAAACAGCATTTGCTGTAATTTTCCAGCAAGATAATTATTCAAGCTAGCATCCTGCAAAGGTTAACTAAGAGAATAAAAAACCTCTTTCTTTGTTACAGTTCACAAGATAGACGTTCTCAGAACATGGAAGCATTTTAGCAGCTAAAAATAAGCATTTAAGTGATAAGTACAAATCCAGTGTGCAAGTAATAGAGCAGCCTTATTTCCAAAATGGGTTAATGGAAACTCTTTTATGAGGATATCAATTATAGTATGGCTAAAAGTCAATTAAGTAATAATTGGAGGATAAAATAATGGATTTACCTTTTGTAAATTCAAGTCTTATTTGAAAGCTTACTCCTCATTATTGCAGCCTTGATGTATGAAATTAATTTTATCTATATAATAGCATTCATTAAATGTAAAGTTTTAGTGGTAGCAACAAATGCCTTTCATAAATTTGTAGAACAGGCATGAAAACATAGAACAGTTTCAATTTTAAAGTTAGTGTGTTTTCAGACATAGTCACCACTTCATCTACTTCCTTCTTATGTACTGTTACAAAAGATTGGCTGAACGAACTAAGGCTGTTTAATCTGAAGAAGTAAAGGCTGGGGATTTTGGTACTCAAATGAAATATCAAAATATGATATTGATATTGAAACCCTTGAGAAGACCCTCTGTGAAATATGGATTAGTCTTAAGTTATTTGACCCCTGATGGAAAATTTAGGACTAGGGGAAAGAATTTATAAAGGCAGTGTGTAGGGAAACAGTAGATTTGAAATAAACATGAGAACTTCTGAAATCTAGAGGCTGCCTAAGAAAGAAGCAATTTTTCTGTTGTTGAAGGTTTCCTATAAAATGCTGTATAATAATTTTTAGCCTTTGAAGCTACACTAAACTAGAGGACCCCAAGTTGCATTCCAACCCTAAGATTATCTGACTTTTATAATTGCTTGATTTGTAATTAGAGGAAGTATTTAAGAGCAATAGGCATGGAGACAGGAAGATCTAAATTCAAATTCATCACAGGGAGTTTAAATGATTTGCCTAGAGTGACGCAGTCAATAGTTTTAGAGGATGGCCTTAAACCCATGCCTTCTTGGCATAAAGGGTGCTCTCTGCACTCTGCTACACTGCCTCTATAATTAAAAAATATAAAATCAAGTTTGTTTTGGAGGGTGTTTAAATTTGGTGCTTTTTTAGTAAACCCTAATCAGAAAAAATACATTCCCTGAAAATTAACACTAAAATTACTATCATTGTATGCACAGACACACACACACATACATACATATGAACCTATCCACAAAACATCAGAACTAAATAATGATGGATCATTTGAGATTTAATGAAGACTAAGATATCAATTTTTATACCATGATGGAGAAAAGGATTATGAGGAAACACAAAAGTCAAGTCATCATTTCAAGGAATTGAAGATGTTTAGTTTGAAACAAGATATCTTAGAATAGCATAATTGTCTTCAAGTACGTAATAAAGCTTTTTATTAGTTTGGTTTTGCCTCAAAAAGAAAAACCAGAAAAAATGGGAAAATTTGTATAAAGTCATGTAGAAAAATATTTCCTAATAAGTAGAGCTGGAATGTTCTGTTTTGGGAAGTGGTGAGTAACTTTTTACTTGAAGTCTTCAAGCAGAATCTGAATAACTACCATTGGGTGCTAGTGTAAGTAGCAATATGATTCAGTGATAAAGAATATTGGATCTATTTTCAGAGGACCTGGGTTCAAATCCTGGATCTCATTTGCACTACTTGAGTGACTTTGGACAAGTTGTTTAGCCTCTCTCATTCCAAAATTCCTTATATATGCCATGAAAGGTTGAATTAGAGGCCCGCTAAAGTTCCATATCACTCTAAATCTGTGATTTCATGAATTCCTTTTCAGATATGGCAAAGCCAATAACCTATTAGTTTGCTATCAGTTTTAAGATTATATGAGAAGGGCCTGAAATATTTATATAATTTGACTAAATTAAATTAATTCTAATCTAAGATAAAATTGGTTCTGCCCCCACTACCACTTGCTAACCAGAGGAGATAATAATTTTCTTATTTCCTTTTTTGACCCTGGTTCTGAGGATAAAGTCCACCTAATTTGTTGAATTTGGACATTTCATTCCATTTTGCTTCATTCTTAATGAGTGTTGCCACCATGGCTGTTTCTCCAGTCTAGACCCATCAAACCTTGTCATAACTGTATAAACTACCCTACAGAAGATGAATTTATTTGCACAGAAATCATTTAAACTCCCTGAATCATATTTTTCTCACCTGTAAAATGGAGATAGTATCTACCTCAAAAAGTTATTGTGAAACACAAATTAGATAATTAAAATAAGAATCTTTATAAATTTTAAAGCACTATGATTATAAAGTTAGAGCTGGAGGAGACCATACACTTTTTAAAAATGAGTACACTGAAGCCCAAAGAGTGCCTTGGCCAAAATAATTGGCACAACCAAGATTCAAATCCAAGTCCTCTCATTCTCTATTTTTTGAGGAGTTCAGAGTGATTCTGGACCTGTGGTTTCCTTTTCATTGATAGCTTCCAAATTGGGAAACTCAGTCTATCAATTTAGCAGTGCAGGTTTGCAACTGTTCTGCAGTTGGTAGTCTTAAAAAAAATTCCTGTAGAATGAGGGATTAAAAGACTTGCAGAGGTAACATAGCTAAGATAGATAGATAGATAGATAGATAGATAGATAGATAGATAGATAGATAGATAGATAGGTAGATATCTCAAAGGTAGGACTTTAATCCAAGTTTTCCTCACTCTTAGGCTGGTTCTCTTTCTATTACAACATGTCTCCTCCACCACCTGACTGGATACGCTATTGAAACAAAAAATCTGATAATGATGATGGGTATTATACTCATCATTTTTATATCTCATTCTTCTCATATTTTTATGGGATTGGAATAGAAATAATCAAAGACTAAGTTGCTATCCAGCTATTATAATAATCAGCCATGAATATGGTTGACCTATTGCAGTAGCCTCATCTCTTCACTCTGGTTCATCCTTCACTCAGAAGCCAAAATGATTTTCCTCAAGTATAGCTTCTATGGCTCCTCATAATCTCCAGGATCAAAACTAAAATTCTGTTTGGCTTTTAAAGTCCTTCATAAAATAATTCCTTCCTAACCTTCCAGTTTTCTGGCACTTTACTTCCCTCCACACACTCTATGGATCATTGTCACTGGCCTCCTTGCTGTTCCTTGAACAGTTAGGTAGCATATAATAACTCCCAACTCTGGATATTTTTACAGGCTATTTCAGGTTTTTCTTCCTCAATCCTAGTACCTTTCCCCTACAATGATCTCCACTTTACCCTTTATGTATCTATTAGGCACATAGCTATTTGAATGTTGCCTCCTCCATTAGAATGTGAGCTCTTGGAGGTTAAGGACTATACTTTGATTACTTTCTATCCTGGGTATAGAACTGTGCTTGGTACATAGAAATTGTTTAATAAGTGCTTATGATTTAAATTGATGATTTAAACCTTCTGATTGCTGTGATCTTTTGAATAATTGGCTAAATTCACAGAAGATATTTCATGGAATTTATACTTTTGTCAGGTACTAAAACTATTATTATTTTCTGACTGTTCAGAAATTAAGATTTTAGATAATTAATCTTCATAAATTTATAAAATTAATCAGTATATATTTGCATTTAGTCTTCTATCTTTAAAGATCTGCAATATTTTGATGTACTTCCTTCCAATAATGTATCTTTCTATCTCTGGCTTTGTTCCTGATTTTCTATCTACCTTTTCATTCTATGAAATTTTTTTCTAATATTCCCCCTTAATTCCTCCACTGAGGATTGCACCACTCTATGCAGTGTTTTGGAGGTCTTCTTTTATGCCTTTTTAACTATCATTTAGTACCAATGTAGTAGCTGGGTAGTTCATCTGTTTTCTCTTCCTCTTGCTACATCTCCAGTCCACCTCTTCTATTAAGATATTTCCAGGACATTATCTTTTATGCTACTCCTTGGTATAAGTTTGTTTGAAATGCACACCCATTATTCTTGGGTGTACTAGAGAAAAAAATCTGTTTGAAGTAAAAAATAATAAATAGATATTTGGATAAATGTTCCTTGGTGAATGATCAGTCAGGACAAAAGCAATACAAAATGTTATGCAGTACAGTTTGGCAAGGTGAAATAAGAATAACTTAGATTTGTCGAAACTTTGCAAAGTATTTTCACATCACATCTCAATTGATGAATTGATCATATCTGTGATATCATTTGAAATATGTACTTATTAGTGGATAAGATATAGATCATATTGAAACTAAGATTTTCTCTAAACTTCTGGAAGAAATCAGCTATTGATTCTCCATCTTTCACTTTCTACTACCCTTTGGAAGATGCCAGATTTCAGAATTGCTTGGCTACACTGACCCCATTTAGATTTAAAAGCTCCACAATCAGAGAGATGCAAATCAAAACAACTCTGAGGTATCACCTCACACCTAGCAGATTGGCTAACATAACAGCAAAGGAAAGTAATGAATGCTGGAGGGGATGTGGCAAAGTAGGGACATTAATTCATTGCTGGTGGAGTTGTGAACTGATCCAACCATTCTGGAGGGCAATTTGGAACTATGCCCAAAGGGCGACAAAAGAATATCTACCCTTTGACCCAGCCATAGCACTGCTGGGTCTGTACCCCAAAGAGATAATGGACACAAAGACTTGTACAAAAATATTCATAGCTGCACTCTTTGTGGTGGCCCAAAACTGGAAAACGAGGGGATGCCCATCAATTGGGGAATGGCTGAACAAACTGTGGTATATGTTGGTGATGGAATACTATTGTGCCCAAAGGAATAATGAAGTGGAGGAATTCCATGGAGACTGGAACAACCTCCAGGAAGTGATGCAGAGCGAGAGGAGCAGAACCAGGAGAACATTGTACACAGAGACTAATACACTGTGGTATAATCGAACGTAATGGACTTCTCCATTAGGGGCGGTGTAATGTCCCTGAACAACTTTCAGGGATCCAGGAGAAAAAAAAACACCATTCATAAGCAAAGGATAAACTATGGGAGTGGAAACACCGAGAAAAAGCAACTGCCTGAATACAGAGGTTGAGGGGACATGACAGAGGATAGACTTTAAATGAACACTCTAATGCAAATACTATCAACAAAGCAATGGGTTCAAATCAAGAAAACATCTAATGCCCAGTGGACTTACGCGTCGGCTATGGGGGGTGGGGGGGAGGAAAAGAAAATGATCTATGTCTTTAACGAATAATGCTTGGAAATGATCAAATAAAATATATTAAAAAAAATTTAAAAATAAAATAAAATAAAATAAAAGCTCCACAGTCCTCAATTTTCCAGAGTATGAGATGATGTTATTTTTTTATTATCTAAATTACCTCCTCTTAGTAAATCAGACTTTTGGGGAGGTCTCATCTTCTTAGGCAGCTATTGGTGCCTTGCTGTCTCACTAAGTCTGAATTTGAATATATTCTTATGTAACATTTCCAGAATGCTTAATTTGATATAGAAACTTTTTATGATTGTACAAATGAAAATAAACCCATGGCCTTGCCCACTACTATTAAAAAATTTAAGTGACTTCATAAGTATATAAGGACATTGAAAATATGATGCACTTATATCATAGAGAGGATTCCAATGAAAGTCTGGAGACTGGACTATAAAACACAAAAATGGAATTATTGTAGTTCCTAGTATAGAAATACATATAATTTTTTAAAACTTTTTTTAAAAAGGAAAATGGTCTTATAAATGAGTAAGGATGCATGGCACTAGATGGAGAACTGGCTTTGATGTTAGGAAGATCTGGGTTCAAGTGTCTACTGAAATGTATACTTCCTATGTGACCATTGGAGATTCACTTCATCTCTCAGTGCCCCCCAAAACTCTCTAAAGCTATAAATTACAGACACCATGTGCTTCTGGGGAAGGGAGTTTCTATACTAGGACTTTTCTACCCTATGTTTGGACAACAAACACTGCAATAACAGGTAAATAGAAAGTTCCTCATTTGAACCTCTTAAAATTTGATGGGAGAGGAAAGGAAGGAAATAAGCATTTTTATATAGTGACTACTACGTGCCAAGTACTGTGCTGTGCTTTACAAATATTTCATCTGATTTTCACAAGAATTCTGTGAAATGTGTTACTATTATCCTCATTTTACATTTGAGGAAACTGAGGTGATCAAATATTAAGTGGATTTTATAGTTAGTATCTGGGCCTGAATTTGAACTCAGGTCTTTCTGACACTAGGCATAACACTGTATCTACTACACCACCTAGCTTAATTTCTTTTAAAATGACAGAACTTCCTTAATTATCAACTTACCATTTGGGAATACTGCAGATAGACTATAAGGTGACAACAGAGAGCTAATTAATTGGCTAATTTACTGATTCATTAAAGTAGTTTGTAAATAGGAAAGAAAAAATACAAGTATTTAATCAAGAGAGGGAAGTGGATACATATTACTTCACTGCCAAAATTCTACACCAAATAATACGTTATTTCATATCTATCCCCTCCTTAGACTGAAAGGAAATGAGATAGTACAGATTGTAAATGTCAGTGAACTTCTAGAGAATACAGTCAGCAGAATAATAAATAATTCTAGACCCCAATGCAGTCAAAGAAAGCTTCAGAGGATTGTGGCATTATCTGCTCCCCAAAACCATGAATTGAATTCCAAGTGCATTCATCTTACTCATAGGCAGCTAAGTGGTGCATTTGATAGAATCAATACCATTGAGTTCAAATCCTGACTTACACACTTGCTAGCTGTCACAACAGTCTTTCTCAGCCTCAGTTTCCTTCTGGAAAATGAAGGGTTTGGATTTAATGCCCTCTAAAGTCTCCTCCAGCTCTGAATCTATGATCTTTTGATCCCTCTGAAAAAGTAAAATTAATATTCTAAACAAATTCCGGCACTTGTGTGGACCTCTGACATTGAATTGAGTCCCTTATTCAGAAAGTGACATTTTTAGTTCATGAACACAACTCTTACATTGGCCCTATTGGGTTCTTTTTTTTTACACCTCCTTTTTATTTCCTCTATCTCATATCCTCTGTTTTGAAAAGGTGTCTACATAGCTTTCTAAAGACCACTGCTAGAATTTTACCAAGTTTGTGACTGTCTGCGACCATCTATCACTAAACACCAGCCATCATGTCAGCCCTGTTGTGAATCTCTCTCTCTTTTTATAGAAAGAGTGGAGCTGAAGATGTTATCAGTGAAATTACATAGATAAGAGTAATAGGAATTTTAAGAACCAAAAGAGTTAAAATTAACTGTTGGAGCTATTTACTGCCCAAGTACTTCACATTAATCCTCCTAATAGAACTTTTAATTTTTCAGGGTTTTTACACATATTTTTATTCCACTTGATCCTCACAAATTTTTAAAATTCAAAGATATCAATATTTTAAACATGTAAAGTTCTTCCAAAAACTTCTTGTCACTTAATCATTTGGAATTTTATTATAATGCCAATATACGAAGATTCTCATTCTTTTTCATTCTTTGGTTCTTTTTATTCCAGAAATCTGTGGTTTAGTTTTAGATTTTGTTAATCTTTCATGGGTTTCTTTGAATCTCCATTACCTTTTCTTTCCTCTTTGATTTCTTTTTATACATTTCATTTATTTCAGGATTTATATTTCCTTCTTGTAATCTAGTTTTTATTTCTATTTGTACATTTCCTTGGGAGCATTTGATATTTAGTTTATTTTTCTAATCTTTGACCTTTTACTTTTACAGCAGGGGTGAAAATCCCCTATGAATCTAAGTATGCATCCTAATCCCTTTCAGTGGAACACAAGCTCCTGTGCATTAATAAAGACCATATATGTCAAGTGTCTCATATTTGGTCTTCTCATGGGGTGGGAGTGGGAAATGGTGACTGGGATGGGAGTAGGAAACTGAAGGCAAGGTTGGATTTGGGATGATTGAGGACTGAACCAGAAAGACCCATCTTCTCAGAAGAGTAATAGAACTTGTTCTGCCCTGGATCTTATTTCCAGTGGAGTTTGTCAAGTGGAGTGAAAAGGAGGTTATGTCTGTTTTTCTCTATTCTCTCTAGCATCTATACTAGCTACGAATCAATAACAAGGCAATGACAACACATGCTTCTCTAGGTGAGCCAAAGACCTAAAATCCTTTGATGCTTCTTCAGTTTTGTTTTTCTTTCCCCCAGATATAGTGATCCAATAAATTGGCTTCTTTTTAGCCTCAGCAGAACTTGTGAGTTTGAGAGTTCCTTAAGTCAATGATGGCTGCCAAATGAAGTGCTTCCTGTGAGAATATGGATTTGTGGAGTTTTTTAATTTTTATAAAATGAAAAGATGACATATATGATTTAGTAGAGTGATTGTGGGAAAAAGAGAGAATTTGAGAATCCTGGTTAGCAGCCTCTATAGTGTTTTGTATCTCTTCCCATGTCATCATTACAGTATATAAAAGTTGTTCTAGTATAAGTTTTCTGTATTTGTAAAGGTTTGGGGTTCACATTTCCTAGTCACATGGATAGCAGCCTAAGCCAATACCTTTTGTCTCTAGTCTCAACTACTTTAAAAGTCTCTTTGTTTCAAATCTTCCTCTTCTCCAATACATTTCCCTCACTTTGCCAAAGAGATATTCCTAAAATGAGTCTGATTATATAATCTTATTACTCAATAAATTCCAATGGCTTCCTATTAACTCTAATATCAAACACAAACTCCTGCTCAGCATTAAATCTGTTTCCATCTTTCCTGTATCATGCCAGGCCAAATCAATGATACAGGCTCAAGTCCTGAATATATTAAAACATTTGTGTGACATAAAATACAATAAAATCTCATTTTAACAATGGATTAAAAAAAGAATATAACTATGAAAAATAGTTTCTATAACCTTCCACATTTTTACAACTCCAGGGCAACAAAACTACATCAAAAAGACTTTTGAAGACAATTTTAATTTTGCCAGATCTCAGTATTTCAAATTCTCCCATATATTTAAGTCCACTGATGAGTTAAATGCTGAGGACAGCTTCCTTTCTCCTGTAAAAGGAAACCATCCCAGCTACATAAAATAAATGCTATTCCTATTATACTACCTTTCAAGCCTGATTATCACTCCCTTTTATATGTTTTGTAGTTCAGTCAAGTTAGTCATCCTGCTCTATGACTTTTTATAGCCTATTGCCAGTCCTTAACTACATTATTTTCTTGTCATTTTTTTTACAATCTCTACCTTTGAAGCACACCTCAAATGCTACCTTCTACCTTACTTGTCCTATCTTTGGTGCTAGAGTCTATAATATACCCCTTATTACTTGTGTTCATTTACCTTTTGCTTTGTACCTCAATACTTAATAATACATGATGCTAAATAGACAGGAGCTGCATCTGTGATATCTTTGGGATAGGAAACTGTTGAAACCTATAATCTTAGAAATTGGTCTACATCTCTGAAAATGAAGTGACTTGCCAATGATTACACAATCAGTTTGAATTAGAATTTGGATGTGAACTCAGGTCTTCTTGATGTAACCTGTCTTGCACCCATTTGCTTAAGACTATCTTCACTGTTGTAGAATGCTTACTTAATGTTCCATGCCTATAAAAAGGACAGAATTCATGAAAGCTTCAGAGAATCTGGCTTCCAGACTCAAGAGAAGACAGATACAGTACAGGTTCTCATCAGAAAGAGATATCTAGTAGGAGAGACTCAGGGAAGAAGATGACTGGCACCTCAAAATGTCCCTATCCCCAGCTTACTACACTAGAAACTTAGGGGAATCTCTCATCGTGTGATAGAGGGGAGTTCCTCTCTTGGCTTACCTGAGATATTTCATTTGCATTCTAAGAGTTCATTTACTTTTTGTAGTATCTACTGTATTCAAATATGTGTAACTTCCTCTGTTTCTATTCACTTTCAGTTTGGATAAATGGGCTTTCTATTTTGCTTTGTGTGATGGTTTCTATGTATCTGGCATTTGGTGGAAAAATCACATTTATATATATTATATACATGTTGTATATAATATATATACATATATATTAATTATTAGATGTATAGTGACTAGAGCATGGCATAAACTTAAAAATTATTTCCTTTAGAATAATAGTATGTAGGGAGACCTATACATATTATTCTATTCTTTTACCCCATCTCTGAGAAGAGTAGTGTGGTTAGCCTTGTATAACCAATATTTTGCTCTCCTCACAGGAATCAAAGTTTCCCTTGGAGATTGATGGACAAATTCTAGGAAATATATATTCATACCTCTTGATGTTCCACCAAAAGAAAAACTCATAAACACATAAATACATAAACACATAAACTAAAAGGCAATACAAACACCTTATACTGATTATAAACCCAACTCTCTATCCACAATGATGTGTTGCCTTTCTTGCCTAGGCACATAGTAGGTACTTAAAAATGTCTGTTGATTGATTAATTGACTAAATACTCACAAATGGTATACATTATCATTGAAATCATTACTAATAATACTTATAGTTGAATCTATTTTTAACATTGTTTGTCTTAGATGTATCATTTAAGCTTGCCTTCAGTTTCCTTCCTAGTGGATACTCAAAAACATTCTTCTACTGTAAAATATTGATAGTGGCAGAGCCATAACCCAGGTTGTAGCAACTTTTAATTTAATATTTTTTCTCTAGACTTGTTCTTTAAAGACACCCTAGGATGAAATTTTCCTAGGCTTGTTTATTTGAACTGATTAACTACCTAGATGGTACCTGAACATTTCTTCACTTATTATATTCTCTGTTAACTATTTTTAAAATCTATTTTTCAAGACCAATTTCTTTAGAGTCTTCGCCTTAGAAAACAGAAACAAGTGACTTTCTTAGCCTTCTCACTTCTGTTTATCATTCTTCCATCCACACTGAATAATGATCCTCTATTTTCTTTGATCCTTCTCTTTATTCTCAAAATAACTAAAATCCAAGACTCCCAAACAACTTTTTTGTTAGATTAACATCAATTACCAATCCTGACTCATTTTGTTTTGTAGTATTATTGAAAATTCTTTCAAGTCCACACTACTTTTTTGCTTCAACACTAAATTATTTGTTCATTTATTAAATACCTCTGCACTAGGTGCTGTCCTAGGTTCTGAGGATATGAAAATAGATATGCCACAGACTGTTTACAAATAGCTTAGAACCTAATAATGAGAGAAAGATACATACATAAATATTTACAATAACAATAGAGAATCAACTAACGGCAAAAGAGATCCAGAGAAAAATGCCATCAGAAACCTGAGGAAATATAGAGTGCTTTCACCTAAGGAGTTCAAAAAAGACTGCCTGTTGATATGCTCATGAATTGGTTTTTGAAAGAAGACAGGACTTTCATAGATGACAAGAGGGAGTGGGGAGGGTATAATTCATTCTAAATATAAAATACAAAATTTAGAAGCAATTTAGTTTACCTCTGGTCATTGAGAAGGGTAGAATGGGAGATAAGAGCAGAGTGGATAGGCTGGATTAATAGGGTAAGGATTAGAGGCTATTACCAGACTGAAGAATCTTAAGAGTTTAGGATTTTGGAGATGGGACAATTTTGAGTTAGGTTTGTATATATGTAGCCTGGTGGTTGACTTAAGTAGGATGGATGTGGTAGAAGATATGTAGTTCAAGAAATACTCTGCATAAAATGCTGCTGCTGCTGCTGCTGTTCAGTGCTGTATGACTTCTTAATGACCCCATCTGAGATTTTCTTGTCAAAGATATCAGAGGGATTTGCCATTTTCTTCTCCATCTCATTTTACAGATGAAAGAACTGAGGCAAACAGAGTTAAGTGACTTGTCCAAGGTTGCACTGCTAGTGTCAGAGAAAATCTGAACTCAAGTCTTCCTGATTCCAGACCTGGCACTCTATCCACTGCACAGTTAACTGCCCCCAAACTTTGAGGTTAAAAATCTGGGTATTTAATTATCTGAGGATGATGGCAGGAAAAGGGTTGGGAAACAAAACCGTGAGCCTATGTCCATCACAGAATAGGTGAGCAATAAGGTAGATAGCATATGATAGTGCTAAAGATCTTAGTACAGTGTGCAAGTACCAGGCACTTCAAAGAGGAGGTTGTGAGGTGATATAAGAAGAGTAAGAGAATAGAAGTGATAGAAGAATATTTATTTTCTGCTTATTACAACATATAAACTTGTTTAGTTCTCCACCATATTTTGGGGGACTACCCTGTAATTTCATTTACACGGGAAACTCCTGGTGAAGAAAATGTTATCAATGTTGATCAGCACCTGCTCTGAAACATAGGTACGAGAAGTTAATGAGTTGTTCTGGGTCACACAGCCAGTGTATATGAACATTGAGACTTAGACACAGCCTTTTCTGATTCTGAAAGTAGCTCTCTGTCCACTGAGCTCCACTGCTATGCATTCCCACAATACTGCTTCCTAATATACTCTAGTAGAAGTGCTGGTGCCACTGACCTTCATTCCTTTCAGATGCTCACTGGAGCTCTGAATGTCAGCCCTATTGTCTTTCTGCTAGATTGCATGATCTTTCATGAATATATAATAAGACAATATTTTCTTTCCCACATTTGTGGGAGTTGAAATAGAAAATGTGTTCAATCAGACTCAGAAAGCATATTTAGTGGGAAGTCAACCCTAAAATTTAGACCTTATTGGTAATATTGGTAATACCTGTGGAAGAGTAGCAACTCTTTGTCTATTAAAAAGCATTACCAAATGAACAAAAGACAGGAGGACAGAAAAGGGTGAACTCTGAATGCGTGTAAGTGAAGGCAAGGTGTGTTAGCTTTTGACATTCTGTCTGTGAGGAAACCTAATTCCAGTCCCTGCCTCAGCAACTCTGAACCTGAGATGATCATTGTATACTTTTTAACTTCAGACCTCCAATTCTGGGAAATTATATTAACTGCTTTGTGAAAAAGCTTTTTCATTTAAGCTGCATCCATTCTGAGTGTGTGTGTGTGTGTTAGAACTGAAGGTAGTATTTAAACTAAGAATATACTGATTTAAACAGTGGCATGCCTGTATTGTGTTTGATCTTTCCTACTGCTTTCTTGTGATTCCTCACTTTAAAAATTATTAAAACACTGTTACTTAGTGAGTTAACATCTTCTTTCAACAACTGGTATAGGTTGATAAATTTTCTTGCTTTCAGAAGGAAGCTAGACCACAGTAGTTAGCTGAGCTACAATGTGTGGAGAATTAAAAGAAAGGAGATGGTTTCCTATGATAATTATCCCAGATTAAGACTCTTCCCTGTCCACTACCTGGGTTTTTAAAAAATGCTGGGGAAATGTTTAAAGAGAAGGTAAAAACTGGAATTAAAAGTAAGAAGGGCTTTCCAGAGTAGCTTTCAGTCACTCAGAGCTTAGGGATTAGAGTTAATACTCCCCACTAAAAACTCATGCACTTGGTCTCTTCTCTTCCACCCTTTCTTACACCACACACCACAAGTCTCATAAAATATTCCTTCCAAATGAGAATTGTTTTTCTCCTATCTCAATTGGGTTGTCTATCATCTTTTTGCTCAATTAGCCAACTAAATTTGGACCTTTTCAGTGTCTTCACCCTCCCTCCCCTTTATCTATCTAAATATTTTATTGAATAATCTTGTGACCTTCGCCTGGTCTCAGGATGCTTGTATGATATTGAGTACCATCACATGTTTGTCCAAGTGATCCATCAGTTTAACCTTAAATCTCCCAAGAAATTTCCTTGAAATTTAGCCCCATTGAAAAAAAGGTTTAAAGCCAGTTTCTACAAATCACTATGATCAGTTACTTGTTAAGGTAGGGAAAACTTGACAGCCATGAAGAAATGCTTTTGTGGATAAAATGCAGTGGGGGAAAGAGCTGAAGCTATCCTTTTGTACTGAATCAATGTTTGTCAGCTACTTTCTTGCCATGTACTCACATTGTATTGATAGCTAGAACCAAGTTGGTTTATGACAGAATGCTATTGCATGATACCTTCCCTCTGACAAATATCTTAACAGCAACAGAAACAAAATGACTTTAGTGTTTTATATTAGCCTGCATCTAAAGCACTTTTTTGTGTGTGAGGCTGCTTTGTTTTTTTTTTCTCTTTAAGTAGAAAATTTTACCTTATGAATTTACTCTATATTAATTGACTAAAATCTTTGCTTTGAAGCCTTAATAAGCAAACCATTGGACCATTTCTTGGATTTCTACTTTTCAAAGAGTCTAGTCATAATTCTGTAGTTATTGCCATGACTCCTACACCTTTTCTTTTCTTTGTAATGGGTTCTATACACCTACGAGTGTTATTGCATGGTGTGCCCTTTTCTGCTCTAGCATTTCTTAAATTAATAATGTTAGAGTATCATGCAGACAGAGAAAACAGTTCTAACTTTAATTCTGAGAGCGAGGGATTAACAAAGGCGTGTGGCTGTGAAAGAGTGAGGCAAATAAACACAGCAGGTCAAAACTCAGTGTTTATTCCAGGAAAACTAGTGACTAATGTGAATCATATTGTTGTACCTGAAATTTTTATCCAAAAGAAAATTAGTTCAGAGAGCACTCTGTTTCCAGCTCTATTCCCCAAACACAGAATTGGGGAAATCATGAAATTCTATGAATTTTACCAACACAGAAATTTCTGCTTGTTATTTGGTGCACATTTTCTAGCAAGTCAGAATAATGGCAGTGGTTTCCTTTCCTTCTCATCACACTCTGCTATGAACTAAGAAACTGATCAAATCAACAAAAACATTATGTGAGTAGAAAGAGGTTCTCTTGCCAACCTTTTTCTGTTAATCTGAAATATGAAAGATCTGCGTTTGGCTGATTTAGTTTACTGCATAATTAGTTAATCCATCAATCAGGCATTTATTGAGTATTAGTGATAAACCTAGTTCTGATGCCATTAGTTTGCTCTGTCAGAGCATAAAACTTCTGTCATGGACATTTCTGAAAAAAAAAAAGTAGAACACAAACATGTTCTTGAACCCAGTATGATATGGGGGAATGTGACTATCTGTGTTTCCAATGCTGTGTTCTAGTTGTGAGAGAATGCATATTCTTCTGTTGGCTGCTTATATCACTTTTTTAAACCCTGACTTTCCTTCTTAGAATCAATACTGTGTATTTATTCCAAGATATAAGAGTGGTGAGGGCTAGGCAATTGGGGTTAAGTGACTTCCTCAAGGTCTAGGCTCTAACTAGGCAATAGCTAGGAAGTGTATGAGTTCAGATTTGAACCCAGGACTTCCTGTCTCTAGAATTGCCTCTCAATCCTCTCTGAGCCACCCAGCTGCCCTCCTTTTTTTTTTTAAGGAGGCTTTTTTTTTTTTACTTTTTAAACATTATTTTATTTGGTTATTTACAAACATTATTCATTGGAAACAATGATCATTATCTTTTCCTCCCCCCGCCCCCTTCCACCACCCCTCCCATAGTCGGCACACAATTCCACTGAGTTTCACATGTGTTCTTGCTCTGAACCCATTTCCATGTTGTTCGTATTTGCACTAGAGTGTTCATTTAGAGTCTCTCCTCAGTCATTTCCTCTCAACCCCTGTTGTAGTCTGACTGTAGTCAAGCAGTTGCTTTTCATCGGTATTTTTACTTCCACAGTTTATCCTCTGCTTGTGGATAGTGTTTTTTAGATCCCTTCAGATTGTTCAGAGACATTGCATTGACACTAATGGAGAAGTCCATCACCTTCGATTGTGCCACAATGTATCAGTCTCTGTGTACAATGTTTTCCTGGTTCTGCTCCTTTCACTCTGCATCACTTTCTGGAGGTTGTTCCAGGCTCCATGGAATGCCTCTACTTTATTATTCCTTTTAGCACAATAGTATTCCATCACCAACATATACCACGATTTGTTCAGCCATTCCCCTATTGAAGGGCATCCCCTCATTTTCCAATTTTTGGCCACCACAAAGAGTGCAGCTATGGATATTCATGTACAAGTCTTTTTCCTTATTATCTCTTTGGGCTACAAACCCAGCAGTGCTATGGCTGGATCAAAGGGCAGACAGTCTTTTATCACCCTTGGGGCATAGTTCCAAATTGCCCTCCAGAAAGGTTGGATCAGTTCACAACTCCACCAGCAATGAATTAATGTCCCCACTTTGCCACATCCCCTCCAGCATTCATTACTTTCCATAGCTGTCATGTTAGCCAATCTGCTAGGTGTGAGGTGATACCTCAGAGTTGTTTTGATGTGCATCTCTCTGATTATAAGAGATGTAGAGCACTTTTTCATGTGCTTATTAATAGTTTTGATTTCTTTGGCTGAGAACTGTCTGTTCATGTCCCTTACCCATTTATCAATTGGAGAATGGCTTGATTTTTTGTACAATTGATTTAGCTCTTTTGTAAATTTGAATAATTAAAACTTTGTCAGAGGTTTTTATAAAGATTGCTTCCCAATTTGTTGCTTTCCTTCTGATTTTAGTTATATTGGTTTTGTTTGTACAAAAGCTTTTTACTTTTATGTAGTCAAAATTATTCATTTTACATTTTGTGACTCTTTCTATGTCTTGCGTGGTTTTAAAGTCTTTCCCTTCCCAAAGGTCTGACATGTATACTATTCTGTGTTTACCTAATTTTCTTATAGTTTCCTTCTTTATGTTTATGTTAGTCACCCATTTTGAATTTATCTTGGTGTAGGGTGTGAGGTGTTGATCTAATCTTAATCTCTCCAACACTGTCTTCCAGTTTTCCCAGCAGTTTTTATCAAATAGTGTATTTTTGACCCCAAAGCTGGGATCATTGGGTTTATCATATAATGTCTTACTGCAGTCACTTGCCCCAAGTCTATTCCACTGATCCTCCTTTCTGTCTCTTAGCCAGTACTAAATTGTTTTGATGACTTCTGCTTTCTAATATAGTTTGAGATCTGGGACTGCAAGACTCCTTTCCTTTGTATTTTTTTTTTCATTATTTCCCTGGATATCCTTGATCCTTTGTTATTCCAAATGAACTTTGTTATGGTTTTTTTCTAAATCAATAAAGACATTTTTTGGGAAGTTCTATGGGTATGGCACTAAATAGATAGATGAGTTTGGCTAGGATGGTCATTTTTACTATATTGGCTCGTCCACCCATGAGCAGTTAATGTTTTTCCAATTGCTCAAGTCTAGTTTTAGTTGTGTGGAGACTGTTTTGTAGTTATGTTCATATAGTTCCTGTGTTTGTCTCAGAAGATAGATTCCTAGGTATTTTATTTTGTTTAAGGTGATTTTGAATGGGATTTCTCTTTCTAGTTTTTGCTGCTGAACTATTTTGGAGATGTATAGAAATGCTGGTGACTTATGCGGGTTTATTTTGTATCCTGCAACTTTGCTAAAGTTGTTGATTATTTCAATTAGCTTTTTGGTTGAATCTCTAGGATTCTTTAAGTAGACCATCATGTCATCTGCAAAGAGTGATAGCTTAGTCTCCTCCTTGCCTATTTTGATGCTTTCAATTTCTTTTTCTTCTCTAATTGCTACTGCTAGTGTTTCTAGTACAATGTCAAATAGTAGAGGTGATAATGGGCATCCTTGTTTCACTCCTGATCTTATTGGGAATGCATTTAGTTTATCCCCATTACAGATGATATTGGCTGATGGTTTTAGATATGTATTGTTTATTAATTTTATGAACGACCCTCCTATTCCTATGCTTTCTAGTGTTTTCAATAGGAATGGATGTTGTATTTTATCAAAGGCTTTTTCTGCATCTATTTAAATAACCATGTGATTTTTGTTGGTTTGCTTGTTAATATGGTCGATTATATGGGTGGTTTTCCTAATATTGAACCAGCCCTGCATCCCTGGGATAAATCCTACTTGATCATGGTGGATAGCCCTTCTAATCACTTGCTGGAGTCTTTTTGCTAGACTCCTATTTAAGATTTTTGCATCTATATTCATTAGGGAGATTGGTCTATAATTTTCTTTCTCTGTTTTTGACCTGCCTGGTTTTGGAGTCAATACCATGTTTGTGTCATAAAAGGAGTTTGGTAGAATTCCCTCTGCTTATTATGTCAAATAGTTTGTAAAGTATTGGGATTAACTGTTCTCTGAATGTTTGATAGAATTCACTTGTGAATCCTTCGGGCCCTGGGGATTTTTCCTTAGGGAGTTCTTTGATGGCCTGTTGGATTTCACTTTCTGATATGGGATCATTTAAGAACTATATTTCTTCTTCTGTTAGTCTAGGCAGTTTATATTTTTGTATATATTCATCCATATCGCCTAGATTGCTATATTTATTGCCATATAATTGGGCAAAGTAATTTTTAATGATTGCCTTGATTTCCTCTTCATTGGAGGTGATGTCCCCCTTTCATCTTTGATGCTGTTAATTTGCTTTTCTTCTTTCCTTTTTTTTAATTAGATTGACCAGTACTTTGTCTATGTTGTTTGTTTTTTCAAAGTACTAGCTTCTAGTCTTATTTATTAAATCAATAGTTCTATCACTTTCTATTTTATTGATTTCTCCCTTAATTTTTAGGCTTTCTAGTTTGGTTTTCTGCTGGGGGGTTTTAATTTGGTCGCTTTAAAGTTTTTTTATTTGCATTTCCAATTGATTGATTTCTGCTCTCCTTAGTTTGTTAATATATGCACTGAGGGATATGAATTTACCTCTGATTACTTCTCTGGCTGTATCCCAAAAGGTTTGAAAGAATGTCTCTCCGTTGTCATTTTCCTTGAGGAAATTATTAATTCTTTCTGTGATTTCTTCTCTAACTAAAAGATTTTAGAATATCATATTGTTTAATTTCCAATTAATTTTTATTTGGTTTTACATGTACCATTAGTAATCATTATTTTTATTTCCTTGCGATCTGAAAAGGCTGCATCTGTTATTTCTGCTTTTCTGCATTTGTATGCCATGTTTCTGTGACCTAGTGTATGATCAATCTTTGTGAATATGCCATGTGGTGCTGAGAAGAAGGTGTATTCCTTTTTTGTCCCTATTTATTTTTCTCCATATGTCTATTAACTCTAATTTTTCTAAGATTCCATTCACTTCTTTTACCTCTTTCTTATTTATTTTTTTATTTGATTTATCTAAATTTGATAATGGTTGGTTCAAGTCTCCCACTAATATGGTTTTACTGTCTATTTCTTCCTTCAATTCTCCTAGTTTCTCCATTACAAATTTGGGTGCTATATTATTTGGTGCATACATGTTGAATAGTGATATTTCCTCATTATCTAAAGTCTCTTTTAACAAAATATAATTACATTTCCTATCCCGTTTAATCAGATCTATTTTTGCTTTGGCTTTATCAGATATCATAATTGCAACTCCTGCCTTCTTTCTATCAGTTGAGGCCCAGAAGGTCTTACTCCATCCTTTAATTCTGACCTTGTGGGTGTCTACCTGCCTCATGTGTGTTTCTTGAAGGCAACATATGGTAGAGTTTTGGATTCTAACCCATTCTGTGATTCGTCTACATTTTATGGGTGAGTTCATCCCATTCACATTCAAATTTATGATTGCGACTTGTGAATTATCTGGCATTTTCATATCCTTCCCTAATTCTAACCTTTCTTTTTTAGCTCTAACCTTTTAATCCAGTGATTTACTTTAAATCAGTCCCCCTTCTCCCCTCCCTTGATATGTTTGCCTTTCTAGTCCCTCCCTTTTTATTCCCTCCCCCTTCCCCCTCTCCTTCCCTCCCCTTTTGTTTTCCCTCCCCCGCTTCCCCCCCTTGGTTTTCCCTTCTCCCTACCCTTGTTGGGTAAGATAGAATTCAAGATCCCAATGGATCTGGATGTTTTTCCCTCTCAGAGTTGATTTCCCTGAGAGTAAGGTTTAAGTAAAAACTCTCTTCCTCTCCTTCTTATAGGAGTTTTCTTCCCACTCTCCTTCCCGTGTGAATCTTTGTGTGAGAAAGATTATTCTATTTGATTTTTCTTTTCTCCCTATTTACACATTACATTTTCCATATATTAATATATATATATATATATATATATATTGATATAAATGTAGTCCTTATGGAAGAGAGTTTGAATAAATGAAAAGATAACAATTTTCCTCTTTTTCCCTTTCCATCATATTTACCTTTTCAGGTATTCCACGCTCTTTGTTTTTCAATATCATACTTTCCACAGAGCTCTGATCTTTTCTTTGAAAAAAGTTGGAAATATTCTATTTTGTTGAATGCCCATACTTTCCCTTGGAAGTATATAGTCAGTTTTGATGGGTAGCTGATTCTTGGTTGAAGACCCAGCTCTCTTGCCTTTCTAAAAATCCTGTTCCATGCCTTACGGTCATTCAGAGTGGAACTTGCAAGGTCTTGTGTGACCCTGATTGGCATTCCTTTATATCTAAATTATCTTTTTCTGGCTTCTTGTAGGATTTTTTCTTTTGCTTGAAAGCTTTGGAATTTGGCAATTACATTCCCAGGAGTTGTCTTTTGGGGATATAGTGTAGAGGGTGTTCTGTGAGCTCTTTCAGTGACTGTATTGCCCCCTTGTTCTACAATCTCTGGGCAATTTTCTTTGATTATCTCTTGTATTATGATGTCGAGTTTGCTGTTTATTTCTGGATTTTCTGGTAGTCCAATTATTCTTAAATTATCTCTTCTTCCTCTATTTTCCAAGTCTATGACCTTGTCGGTGAGATATTTTATGTTCTCTTCTAATTTCTTGGTCTTTTGGCTTTGCTTTTTTAATTCTTGCTCGTTTTCTTCCAGTTGGCTGATTCTGACTTTTAAAGCCTGGTTTTCCTTTTCAGTTTGGTCACACTGGTTTTATAGATGCTCTGCGCCTGGCTTGACACTCTCAGATGTATTTCAATGCCTTTGCTGGCCAGAGGAGCCTGCACTCTGAGGGGGAGGGGCTGTGGCTTCCTGGAGCTCCAAGGGCTGGTGATAGGATTAAACTCAGACTGAGTATGCCCTGAGGCAGTGACCTTAGGTGAGACTCAGATGGAAGGATCGGGTCAGGGGCCTACAGGCTCCCCCCATCTCTCTCTGTTTTCCTGCTGTCTGGATGCCCCAATGACTGGTTCAGGTCATTTTCAGGGTGTGGCCTTCAGAATAGCCGGCTCCTGAGGCCCTTTTGCCTGCCCTGAGGTTCCTGCTTCTGCCTTGGATTCAGTGCTCTGAGTTGGGGGGGATGGGTCCTGGGACCTTCCTTTTGGCTACCCCTTAGACCCGAGTGATCTTGGGTTCTGACTTTTGGGGGCCGTATCTTTTGATCCAGGTCCAGAAGGAGTATTCCTGGGGTCTATTCTGTTCTTTGTTTAGAATTTAGGTGCCCTAGGAGCATTCATTTTGAGATCTGTAAGGAAGGGTCTCTGGAACTCTGAACTTTAGCTTTCTCTAAGGTGCCATCTTTTTATTTATTTATTTATTTTTTAATAACCCTTACCTTCCGTCTTGGAGTCAATACTGTGTATTGGCTCCAAGGCAGAAGAGATGTAAGGGCTAGGCAATGGGGGTCAAGTGACTTTCCCAGGGTCACACAGCTAGGAAGTGGCTGAGACCAGATTTGAACTTAGGACCTCCCATCTCTAGGCCTAGCTCTCAATCCACTGAGCTACCCAGCTGCCCCCACTCTAAGCTGCCATCTTGACCGGAAGTCTGCTACCCTCCTTTTACCACTTTTAGTATGTGTATTTCTTTGTATAGACTTGTTACTTTTGGCTCTGTTGCTGCCTGTTCTTGCCTGTCCCTCCTGAGACATGGTTTATTTGCCCATTTCGCTGAAATATTGCTGCAAAAGTTTACAATTTACACCATAGAGAGTATTTTTCCTCTAATTTCCAACTTACTGTTCTTCCTTAGTGATCTGTATCTTTAGCCATGATGTCTAACTTACAGATATACCTCAGTAACTTTGGTCTTTTAACTCTGGTCTGTAGATAATGCTTTTGTAACTTATTTACAACATGTGCTTCTGTGGTGCTGACAAGTACTTGCCTCAACCACTTTCTGTTTGTGATTTACTCAGGCCATGTGAAATCTCACATTTCTTGGTCTTCTATCCTCTATATATTGGTATTTTGGGATAACTACTGTCATGGAGAACAATACGCTAGAGATATATATGCTCAGTAAGGTGATCATCTTTATCGTAGAGAACGTGTAGTGCCAAATACAGATGGAAGAGGAATTCTATACAGATGGTGAATGGTTCTAAAGCCACAATAAGCTCTAGATGTTCCCTCTATAGATAAAATTGCTTTGATTCCTCTAAGTCCAAGAATATTACAAGATATTTTCAACAATATCCATGACTACTCAATGCCCTAATGTCCCATGTTGGAAAAAAATACATGAATATTGTCTGTTGCCCATCCTACACTATGTAGCTAGATGGGAAGCTCATTGATTTAGCCCATTAATCTATCTTGAACAGATTCTGCCAATAAACTATGAGTTGATCACACAGTTAAAGAGGAAAAAGAGAGGAGTTTGAATGTAGGAAATTGTTCCACACTTTTAGTGCTACAAAGTAATTTTTACACATGTGTGTAAAATATGCCCTTTGTAATTCCTCTGTGCTTTTAGTGAAGGCAGATGACTGAAAATCTTAAAATATAACAAGGTAATACCATGAGGTTGATCGAGAAATGCCATAACCTCTGAAAAATCATAATTTCAAGTGATTCAGAGGAGAATGCAGAGACATATGATGTGTATTAAGAAGATAGCAACATGTTAACAATGATGATTTGTTGGCAGAAAGTGGCATAAAATATATCACTAAGGAAAAATATGAACAGAAAAAATTGTGGGCTGACAATATAGTGAGAGCAAGGTATAACAAGATAGACAGTTCAAATGCTTCATTGGAATATTAAGCATGAAGAGAAAGACCTCTGGAACATTCAATTATTTATGGAGAATGTATGGGAAGACAAGGACAAGAATAGGATAAAATGAGAAAGCAAAGGAGTATGATAATACACAAAATTGGAAGAAGTGACCATTTTTAGAGGATTACTTAGGTTTTTAATTACATAGTTATATATTTATATCTATATATAGCAGTATAATCCTAGCCCTAATATGTGTACATATCTATGTGTTCGTTCATATGCATATACATCAAAACATCTATGCTATACAGAACCATAAGAAACAGATCTAGAATAAATCTAAGCAATAATCATAGCTCAATACACTTATTTTAGAGATACTTTTTTGCACTACCTTAGGTTTCACTACATTGAAGTTTTCTGCCAATTTTTTGCTGGCCACTCACACAAATGGCTATGCACTTTCTTCCATATACTTTTGTAGACATGAAGTTAGTAAGCTTTTAATTCAAATCCTACCTAAAAAAACTATCTGTGTGATCCATTTAATATTTCAGCTTGTTACCTTCTTTCTAAAATGGAGATGACATAGCATTTATTTGACAAAGTTGATATGAGGATCAAATGAAGTGATGTATTTAATTGTTGCTGAGTCATTTCAGTCATGTCCAACTATCCTGTGACTCCATTTAGGGTTTTTCTTGGCAGATTAAATAGAGTAGTTTGCCATTTCCTTCTCCAGATCATTTTTCAGTTGAAGAAACTGAGGCAAACAGAGTAAAAGGACTTTCCCTGGTCACACAGCTCATATGTATCTGAGGCCAGATTTGAATTCAGAAAAAGGGAGTGTTCCTAACTCTAGACCTAGTACTCTATCTTCTGTGCCATGTAGTTGCCACACTTTGCTAACTTTGAAGCACTATATAAATACTAATTATTAATAGCAGCAACATCAAAGTCTGAGTTAACCTGCTAAAACAACATTATTCTGGGAACTATGGCTAATATAGAATAAGAAGCCCAGTCCTGACTCAAACCATTTATAAACCAATTTGAGATTAAGACATAAGCATATGATAAGGCATTTAAGTATATATATATATATATATATATATATATATATGCACATGCATATATACTAGCAAATCATATCAGACTAAATTATGTTACTTTCATGAACTTATGGCTTCCATGTTTCTTATGATGTTGTGAGGACATTTGATTGGTGGGCTATTAAAACAAGGAAAGTCAAACTTTTCTTATTATCTTGCCCACTAGAGGCAATTGTTAGAAAATCAGATAAAAGCATAAATGAATTGGCGTCAATCAGAGCAAGGGAAACTGCTATATCTCTGCAATCTGGATGGATGATATATCAGCTGACACATTCCACTGATGGCAATAAGCCTCAGAGACCCAGATGTAGACAAACTCTGATGCTGTTGCTCTATTCTGGTCACTTGTCTATATTTTGATGCAGTAGTTTGCATTTGAATTAAATGTGCTATACTGCATGGTTGTTATAATTTCTCATCTATAGTATGATTTCACCAGACTCTATTGTTTATTTGTGCAAATTGTTCTTTTCTCTTTTAGAGTCTGCCCTTCATTTTTGGCTTAAGGGAAAAATCTTTTGTCATCAGGTTCCTGAAAAAATGGAAATTCCCAGGGAAATGGATCAGTTAATCTTTTTTCTGTTTTTGGACAGATACCTAGTTACAGCTAGCCACAGCCTTAAGGGAGGGCTCATGAGGGTTGCTTCTTTTAGGAAAGAATAGCTTCAGACATCCTCTATCCTATTTCAAAGAATCATAGGATTTAGAGTAGGACTAGAACTTAGAGAGTGCCTAATTAAACCCCACATTTTTATAGAGGAAATTGAGGCTGGATGAATTAAATGGCTTGCTCAAAGGTAACATGGTATCAGATAAAGAAACCTCCCACTTTCATATTCTGAGAACTATTAGGAACCAGAAGAAACAAGAGGTTGGTGAGGACTACAGTAATAAAGGAGGCTTCATGGAGAAGAAGAAAATGTATTATTGTATTGAAGAATTAGTAGAAGTTGTTAGGGAGAAACAAATGACAGGCATGAAGGTGTGATGGTGAGAATGATCTAGCATGCTTGTAGGATGGTTGACAGATCAGCCACTCACTATCCCTAATTCTACCAATTCCTACATTCAATGCCAGACTCATTTATTTATATTATATGTATATACACACTCTGATGTGTTCCAATCATTCTGTGGGACAAAACAACTTATATGAAGGAATACTCTCCTCTTTCAGGGAAGAACACTCATTACCTCCTGTTGTGTGCCTTCTGAGGAGAATCCTGTACATCACCTCATAAAAGGAAATAACTCCTTCCTTTATGAGATTTCTTCAGCCATTCTATGTGAGGAAAGGGATGGCTGTCTGCCTTGAGATCATATTTGGGCCTGATTTAGTACAGTTATATGAGGTTGATGCCTCAGGTTGTTGCCTGCAGTTTGATGCCTCAGTAAACAATATTACAACTTTTCCAGTCCCTTTGGGTTATTGTTGATTGATATGAAGCAATAATTTTGGTTGTCTTAAAACTTGTTCATATCCTTTTGGATAAGTATCTTATGAAGAAAAACTGACTTGTTCTCCATCATTTTATTAGGATAACTTTAGTCCCCAAATAGATTGAATGTGGCTTTCTCCTTATTGGTGGAGACTTATGCTCTGTGACTCTGAGAGGGGCCTGAGGAGTGGGCAGAGTTATTGAGAATGGAAGAGAGGAGAGCTCTTCAGTTTTCACAAAGTCACTCAGGTCTCTTCAGATATTTCTGGCACTTCTGGTACTTCTGACAAAGGAGAAGGAAGATGTCAATGCAACTTCAGGTTGCTGACGGAAAGACCCTGGAAAGAAATTGACATTGCAGTAAATAAAATTTGCCTAATAATAAAATCCAATAACAAAACAAAAGACCCTGGAAAGAAGGCCATAACTCTTATGTTGACTTTTCTCAGAGTCCCTCCCTTCAGTACCTTGAAGTGGGGATGTCATTTTCCATCTTATCTCATGAAGTTGAAGAGCTCTTATCTCGCCAACTCTCATCAATTCTGTCTGCAGCTCATTTAGGGTAGGGGAACAGGTCTCTACCAAAC
Source organism: Monodelphis domestica (assembly GCF_027887165.1). Lineage (NCBI taxonomy): Eukaryota > Metazoa > Chordata > Mammalia > Didelphimorphia > Didelphidae > Monodelphis > Monodelphis domestica. Next base: position 248,303,807 of record NC_077233.1, read on the forward strand.
AATGAAAGAGTACCATATTAATGGGCTTTAAGGCTAAGGTTACATTGCACACCATTTGTAACCAGCATCACTTGAGTCTTGGCAGGTTTTAATACTCATTAGGGAAAGGGTGGGGTGAAGATGTCAAGGTTTTGTATGTGTGTATATGTGTGTGAGAAAGATGAAATTGGTTCTGATATGCTAAAAAAAAGATTTTGTTGCTGAGCAAGCTGAAAAGACAATGTGGGAACACTGCATGCAAGGAAAGCACATCAGCACTACAAATTTCTTTACTTTTATTTCCTTTATCTCTCCTGTTTTGTCCTAACATTCCTAGTATGGTGCCTGTAATGCTTGTAGAGAGGAAGCTCTCAGCCACTCAAAAGCAAAAACCATTCCAACAGTCTCTGGTGCCAAAATCAGACAGTGTCATGATCCCTCTTTGCTGGGAGGTGTCAATCAGACAAACGCAGAACCCTTCAGAGATGGGTTGGTATGTGTCAGTCAGTGAAAGAGTAAACTCTGGCATTGAACAAACAGATCATTCCAGCATGCATTGCCAGCAGGAAGCTCCTGGCTATGAAAACGTTTTTTAGAGGGATAAAAGCTTTCCTTGTAGAGTTCTAGGAAATCTAAATATTTCATGCCCAGTCTCTAGCAAAAAGTTGCTTGGGAAAGGTTGGCTTGAAGACATATAATCTTTTCAGCATTTATAAGACTAAAATTTTTCATTTACTTGCTTTCTCTGGTCCACAACCATCAAAGTCAAAAATTCCAATTGCCAGAATACATTAGAAACTGCTCCAAGATAATCTGCAATCTAATTCAATGAGCATCTAGTAAATATCCACTATGGACAAAAAAAAAAACTAGGCTAGATGCCTCCACTGGAATATGACAGTTCTTCTTGTGATTGATTGATGAAGTCAGTTATTTATTTCATCCATTCAGCAAGCAAGCAATTTTTAAGTACGTATTAACAGGCCAGACACTTTGCTAAGCACCTCCAAGAGACAAAAATGAAGTCATTTGCTTTCAAATAAATTATGTGGGTTTTTGTTGGGGGGAATGGAATATATACATAGAAAAGTAAATTTAATATAACATAATATCATAATACAAAATAATACAATAATATATGACAATAGTCATATTTTGAGGAGTTGGAATGCTCTAAAATCTTGGGAGATTAAAAAAAAGGCTCATATAGGAGGCAGCACCTGAACTAAGCCTTGAAACAATCTAGAAGTTATGAGGGGAAAGATAAAGTTATCTTATTATTGAGAGAACAAGTTGTTTTATTTTAAGATGCCTATTCAGTTTATCTTGGAACACTAGAGAAGGTAAACTGATTGCTGCTTTGGGAAGGGTAATGAGAAGAGCTGGCATACAAAAGAGAGAGAAAGTGATCTGATCTAAGAATAAGAGAACCCAGTTTTAATTCCCATCTCTGCCATAAATGGTGTGATTCAGTGAAAGCATGTAACTTCTTAGTGTTCCAGGAATCTTTAAGGCAATAATTTATAGGATTCTGCAATGTTCATCTGCATTGGTATGTACGATTTCCTCAGAAGGTTTTCCCTACATGGGTGAAACAACATATATTTTTTATCTTAATTCATATTATTCTTATTTGTACACCCCCTGTTCCAGATTCATTAGATATTACCTAACACAACACTTCACCTCCTTGCCTTTCTACAGGTGGGTTTCCTTATGCAATGTGGAATATACTACTTCATTATTCCCTCCTATACTCCTTAACTTCCTTCAAAGCATAATTCAGTTATCATGGACTATGTGAAACCTTTCTTGGGTCTCTGAGTTCTTAGTGCCCTTTTCTTCTTGAAATTATATTGTATATTGTATAAACCATGTACATATCTTGCAAAAATTATATGAAGAATCAAAAGAGGCAAGGTATTTAAAGTGATTTCTAGACCTTAAAATATGACACAAGGTGTCAGCTATCATTGCCATTACTTTTTCATGATTCAATCTTGTAGATGGGTTTGCTTACTAGGATTAACATGGTGCTAAGGAAGCCAGTTAACTTTTGGGCAAAAGGGGAAAATCTAGTGGTCAAAAGTCATGTCCCAAATTTTGACCAGCCATCTTATAAAGGTATATTATTGTTCTTAGGTGGAACTCATACTCTCAAACCTGATGTATCTTTCCTCTAACATAAGAAGTCGGAGGCTTTCATGGTGATTGTGTCAATGACAGAGATTTCTGACTAATTATATCCTCCCCAAAAGAATTCCTCCTGGAGTAATGTATGTAACTGCCTTTCTACTTTTTTAGTAATGGAAGAATCAAGATCCTTCTCAGTTTGGTGGGGAGGACTTGGATTAATACTCTTTATGCTTCAGTGTTCTTACTTGTTTCCTGTGGAGGAAGAACTGATGGTATCCCCCAGACCCCCATTTCCAATTTTTTGCTATGGGAATCCCACTGGGGATGAAGCAAGAAGTATGACTACTTCAGCACAAAACTTTGATGCTATTGGAAAAATAATTCAAAGTGCACAGTGGGATGGGAGCATCCCATTTATACAGATGATATCACTGTATTATTTCATTCAATTATATTATGCCTTGAGTCGAATAAAGTAAAATGCTGTGGTAGATGGCAAAAAGTTTTATTTTCTTCAAGTTTAAAGTTTTAAACATAGGAAAAATTCAATGATGAAAGGAAGAGACAATGTAACAATAATAACCTGTAATGACTGTTTTTTGATTAGGATGGGCTGGTTTTTGTGAGGACTTTGGAAGGGAGACCAAATCACTTTATTTTCCTAATAACCTGTTTGACTTATAATGTATTGTGGTTCTGTAAGGGAATCTTAACTCCTGCCTGGCCATATTTTGGAGGATTGGAAGGGAAATTAGGTTTGCTGGCAGGAGAAAGGAGTGTAAGGAGTCATAACTTGATCATCACACATTGAAGAATTTCAGGAGTATGGAAGACTATTCTCCCTCATGATCCCTTTTGGTATCTGATAGGGCTCTGAAAGATGTGGGTGACCAGGAGCTTTAGTAACGTCACCATAGTTTCACAGAAGTAAAAGCATTCAAACTTAACCTGTTCATTTCATAGGAACTATTGGGTTTGTAGTATGAATTACTAGTGTCTAGTCTTACCAATTCAATTCAGCAAACATTTATTAAGTGCTTTTTTTTGTTTAAAGAGAGAACTAAGGCAGGGAACTGGGACTTTGCTGCAGGGTGAGCAATTTAGAGGAAATTAAGAGCAGTTGAGTTAAACTCATCTCAAGAAGAGATGTAACCCAGTGGCCCAACGAAACTGTGAAACTGTGGTAGGACAGTGACAGGACAATATAATTTCATCCATCCCCTGGCTTTCCTGACTTCCTCTAGGTTCCAGCTAAATTTCTGCCTTCTTTGGGAGATGTACTTTCTCTTTAATGTCAGTTCTTTCCCTTTAAGATCATATCTAATTCTCAATATACCCAGTAACAAAACTATTATACAATGATCATTTATGAAAGTTAGCCACCCGGATGAAGACAATGATCCAAGACCATTCCGAAAGGCTTCTGATGAAAAATATCTACTTCCAAAGGAAAAAACTGATGGAGTCTGAATGCAGATCACAACATATTTTAAACTTTATTTTTCTTGTTTGTTTTGGTTTGTATTTTCTTTTGCAACATGGTTAATAAGGAAATGTTTTACTATTATGTAATGTTTATCAAGGTGCTTGTCTTCTCAGTGAGGGAAGAAGAAGGGGCTTAAGGAGGTAAAGAATTTGCAACTCAAAATTTTAAAAAGTTATTGCATATAATTGGAGAAAAATAAAATAAACATTTTAAAATATTCTTTCCATTTTTCCTATATATGTCAGGCTTGTGCGTAGTTTGAAAATTCTCTTATTTGAATATGAGTTTCTTGAAGATAGGCACTGGGTTGGTATTTTCTTTCTTGTTATTGTTTGTTTCTTTTTTGTATCGCCAACATCTGGCACCATGACTGGTACATAGGAGCACTTATATGTTTTATCTACTTGTTGGAAATTATATCTGGCAGAAAGTACTGGATCTGTATTTCAAAATAGGAAAGACACAAGGGCTATGACTCTTAGGACCTTCAGCTCCATCTCAACTGAGGGATGGGAAGAAAGCTTTAGTGTTCTAATTCTCAGTGAGAAGATAGAGGACAGGCATGGGGCTGCATGAGCCAGCCATCTACTGCTCACATCCTACTGTACCCCAGGTCCATGCTCTGCCTGAAAGAGGCAGCTGAGATGCATTGGGATGGAGAAGTGAGCTTCAGCTGAAATGCACTCAGGTAAACCCAAAGGGCTACCTGTTCGCTCCATGTGACCAGAACACCTTCATATTGTTCCTCATGCAAATCTTCCATCTCCTGCCTCCTCTGTACCTTTCTACTGGCTGTGCCTACTGACTGGAAGGCATTCCTTACATCCCCCAGCCTCCTGGAATCCTAGTTTCCTTTAAAATTCCATTCCATGCTTTCTGAATGAGTTCTTTCCTAGTCCCTTTGACTCTTAGTCTCCTACCTCCCTTATTCCACATGTCTAGTTGTAGCTGTTTTGCATGTATAAATACATATGCACATACACATGTGCAAAAATAGGTCTGTATGCATATAATTTCATTCATACATTAATCTAAGTATATACATTTCTATAGTAATATTTATAAGAAAGTAAAAAGTAATATCTACTACTAAATAAAAGCATTTATATAGTACCTACTTTATGCTAGGCACTATGATAAGTGTTTTATGAATATCGCATTTGATACTCAAAACAACCCAAGGAGCTAAGTACTATTATCATCCCAGTTTTAAACATGGGGAAACTGACTTGCCCAGGGTCACATGGAGTATCTGAGTCTGAATTTGAACTCAGATCTTCCTGACTCCAGGCCCTATCCATGGTGCCACTTAGCTTTTATCTCACTTGTTAAAAATATATCTTTCAAGACAAGGATTGTTTTACTTTTATTTTTGTATCCTTAGCCTTACTAAAATGCCTGGCATGTAGAAAGCACTTAATAAATATTTAATATTAATTGATTAACTTTAGACAAATCATTTCTCTTCCCTGGGCCCAAAGATTTCTCCTCTGTAAAAAGGAGCTGGACTGAAAGTTCTTTAAGATCCTTTCCACCTCATCAGCTACAATTATTTTTAGCCTAGGGAGTATTACCTCACCCTCCTTTTTTGTTGGTGGAGAGAGGTCAATTGGGGGATTGGTTTTACGCCTTTCTTTTACCTTCTCTAAAAAGCCATCACTTTGCTGCAATGATTCCAATTCTTTAATCTTCCATTCTCCTTCCCCCATTAATAATTAGGCTTTTTGGATGTCACATGGTGAGAAGCAACTTATTTTAGCACCTAGCAATCAAGAATAATTAGTTAAAATGGAAAATTAGATATCTTATTTCTTTGTGAAGAGGTGGAGGGAAAAATTTCCTGAAATGCTTCTTGATAATCTCATCTACTAGTATCCTTTAGTGCTCTCGGGGCCTCATCTATCAGAGAATTTCTTGGTACTTCTGTATCTTGGAAGAATGCTTTGTTCTCTCCACATTCAGCTAAAGACATCTTTTGTGCACTTGTCTCTGGCATAATTTATGATGCTTCATCTAAGAGCAAATAACATCTCCCCACCCCCCCAAAAAAAACACCTTACTTTTGGCTGAGATGCTTGGGTTACAAACATAATTATTATGATGGAGGTAAAGAAAGAACAGGGGGACAGTTAGGAAACAAAGTGGACAAAACACAGGACTTGGAATTCAGGATGATACAGGACTTGGAATCAGGATGATCTAAGTTCAAATCTGGCCTCAGATAATTACTAGCAGTGTGACCCTAGGCAAGTCACTTAACCCCTATTTGCCTCAGTTCTTCATCAGTAAAATGGGTACACACTGGAGAAAGGCATGCCAAACCACTTCAATGTCTTGGCAAAGAAAACCCCATGGACCGAAGTCCATGGGATCATGTAGACTTAGAAATGTCTGAATAACTAATCAACAACAACAAAGCAGGCACAATAGATCTAGCACCATGGTTGTTTAGTCATGTCTGACTCTTCATGACCCCATGGGTTTTCTTGGTAAAAATACTAAAGTGGTTTGCCATTTTCTTTTCCAGTGAATTAAGGCAAACAGAAGTTAAGGGGCTTGCCCAGGGTCACATAACTAGTATATTTCTGAAGCTGGATTTTGACTCAGTTTTTCTGAACTCAAGGCACACGGATCTATCTTCTGAGCCACCTAGCTGCCCCCAGTGACTAGCTAGGCAGTGCTAAACTGAGACTGTAGTGACTGGCAAATGTCTCCTGTCCCTGGGTTTTAATTGCCCTTGAAATGTGCTTTGGCTCTAATTGTTCTGGTCTTAATTGACTCCTCAGTAGGGAAACCAGCCTTCCATTGCTTTAGTTCTACCCTCACCTCTGATTCCTAAAGAGCAATTCTATTTTTGGCTTTCATCTAAGGAGTCCTTTCAAGCAGAGTGGAGAAGGGGAAAGACATACACAGGGAACAATTACAGATCAGTCATGGAAGAGACGATTTTATTCCCACACAGAAATGGGAATATCAAGCAATAAGGAATCATGGGATAAGGAATCAGTTGAGAGGCTAGTATCCAGACCTTGTTGGGATATTTGGAAGACAGTTACTCATTAGTTCTTTTACATCTTATTTCTGTTGATACACTGATCAATGCCATCTCTGCTCTTTTATTTCCAATGGTTTCTTTCTCTGTGACTTTGTCCTTTTGCAGTTATTGTCACTGTTCCTTCTACAACTGCTCCAGTAGGTGTGTTTATGTTGTGGTGTGCATGTGTGTATGTATATGAGAGTATGTGTGTGTGTGTGTGAGAGAGAGAGAGAGAGACAGAGAGACAGAGAGACAGAGAGACAGAGAGACAGAGAGACAGAAAGACAGAGAGAAGGAGACACACAGAGACAGACAGACAGAGACAAAGACAGACACAAAGACACAGATACACAGAGACAGAAACAAAGAGAGACAGAGAGGGAGACAGAGAGAAGGAGAGAGACAGAGGCACAGAGAGAGAGACAGAGAGACAGAGAAACCAAGAGAGAATCTCTCTGTCCACTTCTAGATGATTATCTTTCCTTCTTTCCTTCCTTCCTTCCTTCCTTCCTTCCTTCCTTCCTTCCTTCCTTCCTTCCTTCCTTCCTTCCTTCCTTCCTTCCTTCCTTCCTTCCTTCCTTCCTTCCTTCCTTCCTTCCTTCCTTCCTTCCTTCCTTCCTTCCTCTCTCTCTTCCTTCCTCTCTCTCTCTCTCTCTCTCTCTCTCTCTCTCTCTCTCTCTCTCTCTCTCTCTCTCTCTCTCTCTCTCTGCATTAATCAGAGTTCTTTCAGATATCTTTATAATATTGATATAGTATAAATATTTTTTCTGGTTCTGCTCACTTCACTTTGCATTAGTTCATACAGGACTTCCCAGGTTTCTATCCAACTGCCTCTTTATTTCTTAAAGCACAAAAGTTTTCCATTGAATCCATACACTGATGTTTGTTTATCTCTTCTATAGTTTACCTTCAGTCCACTACATCTAAATAAAAATGTAATTGCTGCAAATTCCCCTTAATTAGGACTTTTATTCTCATGATTAGCTAGGATTCTGTCACAGTGTCTATACCAAAATAACACTTAGTTAAAAGTTCAAGTGCCCTACTGGAATTGATACAAGTACTAAAATCCGGATGACTTCAATTAAATGTGTAAGCAGCAGTTCAAGAAACAGCTGAGGCTCCAATATCTTCCCCTCTGAGAGGGCTGAACCATGGTTGAGGTAGAAAACAAACTTGTAGAGCCTTTAAACTCCAGTTCACACTAAGTCAAAACTTTACCACTTAATTGACTCTGACATCTAGAAATGCAAGGAAGGTGTTATATAAGAGGGAGGGAAGAACTACCACTCTTCACAGATCACTGTATGTTCTTCTAAAATTATATGTTCATTATTGGTTTTCAGAAATACTCATACAATACCATGATATCAAGTTCATATTAAATTTGTCTGGATTCCCCCCCCCAAATTCCAAGTGATTTGGATTAACATTGACATTATTTTTCCAGTATAGATAGATTTAGCTTTAACTGAGGCTATTGATTAAGTACCTAGAGGGCATGGCTGGTAATCTTTTCAAAGATATGAACAGTCCCAGGCTTATTGTGTCATTTTCTGGAGAGGATGAAGAGTCAGGGGGTTTGTTTGAAGGTCAGTGCTCATCTGATTTCTGTATGTTCATGCCTTTGACAAGCAATAGAATCTTATTAGAGAACACTTTTTACTTCTTGGCTAGAGAGAATTGTCTAGGAAATTTCTTGGGATAGAAGAGAAGGCTCCCTAAAATAAGTAAACCCACATTATCTTGATCTTCTGAATCATTCCAAAGAGACGAGTTATTATTATTATACTTGTAATTTCCAGCCACCTAAAGCAACTTATAAAATAGTATGAATGTTTTCCAGATTGAACCAAAGTCAGAGATGCAAATTGGGGCAATGGTTGAGAGTGGTGATAATTTCTTTGTCTTCAACAGAAAAAAAGACAAATTATTATAATATCTATCATTTCAATAAATTTTAGAATTAGATTTTTATTCAACAATTTTGCTTTCTTATCAACTACTATAACATTTTTTTTTGCCACTGAAAGGTTCAGAAGTGTTTTAAACACTATGTGAGGAAGATACTATTAATTATCCTAATCTTACAGGTCAAAGGTACCTCAGAAATTATCTAATTTAACTCCTTTCCTTTGACATATTCATTTGAAGCTTAGAGAGATTAAGCAATGAAGATTAGCACATCTAGACAAACCCTTTTTCAGGTTTGCTTATACATCTTTGGTTTCCATATTTCAACCAGTTCTTACTCGTGGCTCCAAGAAACTGTAGTCTGCCCAATGGTCATATTCCAATAAAATCATTCTGGCAGACCGTCTACGCCACATTGGAGTAGCTGATAGACTTCAAATCCATCAGAGAGGTAGAAGGATGTCTACTCCAAGCATGTGAAGATTTCCCCTGGCTGAATGGGCATATGAGAACAATTGTTCCAACTGTCATGCAGGAAGTTGAAATAGGTGCTGTGGATCACTTATTACTTACTTGGTCAGACATTAAGGAAACCAGTCATCCAATGTATCCTGGACCATTGCTAGTTGTTCTGTCTTTTTTCTTGCCATTGGACTTCAATAAGTAGAAGAGAGAATGAGCTAGCAACTTTGTTGCAACTCTGTCTCACTTAAATCCAATTCATATAAAATTATCACCCAGTTATGTCATTGGTCCCCTTAGAAAATGAAGGATGAACAATAAGATATTGAGTATCCTTGGTGGGATTTGAAACCAAGTACTCTGATTTCTAGTTCCTCACTTTAGTCCATTGACTACTCAGCTATGAAACTGAGTTTCCTAAAGTAGAAATCTGACCCTGTCACCATCCCTAACCCATTCAATAAATTCCAGTGGCTCCCTATTACCTCCATTATCAAATATAAAATCATGCACCTTACTTTTAAAGCCCTTCATAATCTGGGCTCATTCCCTCCATATATTGCTCAATCCAATAACATTGTTCTCCTTGCTTTTCTTCTCCTAGAACATTTCATCTCCCAATTGAGTATTTTCATAGGTGAAATGCTCTCCCTCCTCATCTCTACCTCCTGGCTTTCCTTTCTTTCCTTGGGTCTCTTCTAAAGTCTACCATTTGTAAGAAACCTGTTCTAGTTCTCCTTAATCTCACTATATTTCATTTGAGACTACCTCCAAATTTTCCTAGCATAGATCTTGTTCATTATACATTTGTTCATATGTTGTATCCTCAATTAGACTGAAGTCTTTGTGGGAATGGGGATATTTTTTTTCTAGCTTTGTATCTCCAGTGTTAAGAAGAGTCTAGCACATGGTAAGCACTTAACAAATGCTTGATTAATTGCTGATCTCATTGTCAGTTTTAAAACTGTACTACTTACTAGTTGATGAGGAAACTGAGGCACAATAAATATTTTGTCCATGGTCAGCACTCATCAGACTTTTCTGACTTGATTCCAATTTATTGTTAACTTTTAATGAGTTATAATCCTTTCTCTGACTTTTAAAATCATCAAATTCCTTAAATGCAAAGGAGGCATCATCTTGCATATTTTACAAGATGATTTAAACCTATATATTTGTGCCTTTGTCTGCCTTGAAAGATTAAAATCTTGCATGAAAACTGTTTCTTTATGCACATTTTAGCAGTTTTTATTAAACCAAAGTTCTTTTTTCTATTCATTTCTGGCACAAAGATGTCAATAACTAACATTCTTTACTAGTTGATTTAACTTTTTCTTTATGCAAACAAGTTTTTTTCCCCTTTCTGCACTAAATTGCTCCATATGAAAAAGTAGTAACTTACAAAATGTTTGACACATTTTAATAACTTAAGACAACAAATCCGTTTTGCATCATATACATGTAATTAATATGTTCATTATGATCATTTCTATCTAGGCATTCAAATCAATATTTTAAGGGACTCTACTAGTTCATGACTTGGTCTCTTTTATTATACATTTGAATATAATAAAACTATGTTTTTAAAAATCCTGTTATTTATTTTTGACAGTTCAGATTACTTTTACTTCCAGTTAATTTAAACTAACACATTTAATTTAATTCCATATACTCACTCACCATTAGAAGAAAATAAGTCCTCTTCCAGTACCACTCTTCAAAACTATAGCAATAAATTATAGTAAGGGCAGTTGGATGGGTAGAAAACAGATGATATGGTAGAAATGAGGAGCACTACTCGGAACAAGAAACAATAGCTTCAAGGAAAAAAGCAAATAAAAATTTTATGACTCTCTTTAGGCCTTCATTGTGAATGTGGAATGTGTGTGTGTGTGTGTGTGTGTGTGTGTGTGTGTGTGTGTGACAAATCAGTGATGACTCTGAAAATTAAAGAAAAAGTATAGGAGATACAGAGATGCTTTGTAAATTTTGTGGTCCCTAATCTATGATTTCTCTGTTTTTCCTTGGCCCCATAGCCTCTGGCCTTATTTTTCTCCTAATGTTCATTTAGTTCTATTTTGAGGCTTGATCAAGAAGATTAAACTGAAGGTTTCCTTTAATTATTAAGTAGCATTAGCTATCCGGTCAATAAACTGACATTTAAATTGCTTTATCTTGACACACTTGGGTCAAGGACTTACAAAGGAAAAAAAGTCAGATATAAAAAAGGAGGAAGGCACAGAGACAAGTGCAAACTCATAGGAAAAAAGGCTCCAGAAATATATCTCTCTGGAAGCACAGGAATTTCTCAGACATATATAGACTGATTTTTAATATATAATACTTTTTCCACTCCTCGAAGCACACATGGGCTCCCAGATACTCCACCCAGGTTTGAGACTTTCTGGTGGGTTTAAAACAATAACTTACTCCCCTTCCTTGTTGATGTGTTTTTAATAGCTGGCCAAAGGACACATAGCTTACAACAAAGAAATTTAATTAAATAGCAAAGCAAATCAAGGGAGAAGGAAACTTGAGCTCATATGTATATTAAGTATACTCACCATTAGAGGGGAAGGGCACATATGCAAAAAACACAACTGATCAGAGAATATGCAGGGTGGGCACAAATGTAGGGAACATGTGTTAGCTGGAAATATATATGTAAGGAATACATACAGAAGGAAATATATAAAAGTATATATGTGGAGGACTCTAAAACCTTTCCAGAGATCAAAGCACAAAACCACTCTAAAGCTTAGAGGATATCATGTATTTACATGGATGCATAAATGCCAGGATATTGATTTATTTCTGTACTGGTCAAATTAAAATGTAATTTATGGTGAGGAGGATGATCAGAAGATGGAAACGATGGAAACTTCAATCATTTTCGATGAATCAACAAGCACTTATTAAGAATGCAAGGCATTATACTAAGTACTAGTTTTTGTGGGTACAAAGACAGAAAACACACCCCAAAGGGGCTTATAGACTTCTGAGTTGGAGAGGAGAGAAACAATAAAAATATATAAATAATTATAAAACAAATACCAAGTAATTTCTTAAGTGGAGAACACTACTAATAACTGGGGAGTCAAGAAAATCTTTATGTTAGAATTTGCTCTTGAGCTGAGTTTTGCAGGGAGTGCTTACTGGTCATTGAAACAGGAGATCAAATGCTATGAATGATGAGGGTGGCAAGTAGACCTGTCTGTCTGGAACACAGAGTGTATGAGAAATAAAATGAGATAAGTTTGGAAAGATAGGCTGGATCCAAATGACAATGGACCTTAAATGTCAAGTGTAGCTGTTTACATTTTATTTTATAGTCATATGGAAGTCCATGGAACTTAATGAGTACCAGGGGGTTAGATCCAAGCTTTACGAATATCAATTTAGTAGCTTTTTGGATGGTAGTTTGGAGAGAAAAGACTGGAGGCAAGTACACCAATTGGAAGGATGTTATAGTAGTCTGGTGAAATGTAATGAGAATCTGAAAGAGGGCAATGGTCAAGTGAATAGAGAACGGCATGAATAATAATAACAGTTAGCATGTATTTGGCACTTTTAAGTTTCAAAAAGCACTTTACAAGAAATTAGTTGTCATAGTATATTGAGTGCTGGGTCTGGAGTTAGGAAGACATCTTTTTGAGTTCAAATTTGGCTTCAGACACTGACTAGTTATGGTACTCTGGGCAAATGCTTAACCCTGTTTGCCCCAACTTCTTTATCAGTAAAATGAACTGGAGTAGAATAATGGCAAACTATTCCAGCATGTTTGCCAATAAAACTCCAAATGGCATCACAAAGAGTCAGACATAATTAAAAAATAACTGAATTACAAATATTATTTTATTTTATCTTCACAACAACCATAGGAGGTAGGTGCCATGATTATCTTTTCCATTTCAAATGTGAGGAAACCCTTTCCCCCATCATATTGTTGGCTCAGATCTATTTTGCTATCAATTAATTCTTTTTCACATAGTTAAGCCAATTTACCCCTGTCCATATCTGTGAATTTTTTTTCTATGAACTTCAGTGCCCTAAACAAGTTTTACAGGGAACAAAAGACAATGACACTGGAAAGATAGGTTCATGGATTTAGAACTAAAGAGGACCTTATTGGGCAATGATTTAAAGTCCCTGGTGACTTGATAGGTGAAGAAACTGAGGCATAGAGAGGCAGACAGATTTTTTTAACTCACCTTCTGTCTTAGAGTTGATACTAGCACTGTTTCCAAGTCAGAGGAAAGGCAAATGACATGCCCAGGGTCACATAGTTAGGACATGTCTGAAACCATATTTGAACTCGTGTTCTCCTGACTCTAAGTCTGGTGCATTAACCACTGAGCAACTTAGTGACCCCTGAGGCTGACAGATGTTTAGTGATTTGTTCAGGGTCCCACAATTAATAAAGATCTGAGTCTAGGTTTCACTCAGTTCTTCCTGATCAGAAGTGTAGAGTCCTATCCACTGTGTCACCAAGTTATTGAGGATTTTATGAGACTTGGTGACTTGTAAATTTTATTTTATGTAGGAGAGGGGAATGAGATAGAGTGAAGAGTCCAGGATGTTTTGAAGGTGATGAACTTCTGAATATATGAGTGGAAATATAACTGGTCTCCTTGAAAGGAATAGAGAAGAAAAAGAAGAGAATAAATTTGGGGGAAATTTTAGTAAATTCAATTCTGGGCATGTTTACTTGATGATGCCTACAAATATTTAAGAAGTATCTAGTCAAATGCCCACATTTTACAAATGGAGAAACTGATGTGCTGAGAAGCGAAGAGACTTTCCCATCATCAGAAAGGTGGTAAGTGGCTGAGCCAGGATTCAATTTTAGGTGCTGTGCACTGGTGATGAAGCATTAGAGCTTAGGAGAAAGACTGAAATTTGATATATAGATCTAGAAATCATCTGCATAAAGGTGACAATTGAACTTGTTCCTTCAACCTTTTACCTTTTGTGGTCCTAAGGAACCCACTGGAAAAGTACAGATCTTTCTGATAATACAAGGTAATTAATTCTTTCATCTAACCCAATACTGTGGAAGCAAATTTTATGACACATTACATATCCAGCATTGGAACCCGTATCTTCTTCACTGAATCTTTGCCCATTTAATAATAATCTCCATCCTAGGAGGAGGATCAAAAAGTGGGAAAATTAGAATCAAGAACTCAATGAATACAAGGCAAAAATTATCAGTATGCATACCAATGCATGAAAATGTAGTGCCAAGAAAATAAATATCACTAGACAAAATTACTCCTGGGAACTCTGAGAGGACAAAATTCAGCACTACATGAATTGCAATTTGAAACTGCATGGGGAAAGAGCCAACAAATTCAAAGCCAAATCCATCCAAAAGTTACCCATTTTTAGATCAAAACTATCTAACACACACACAACACCATTATGTGTTACAATATTCTCAGCCAAAAAAATTAATTGGCCCAGGCTTACTTTGAATTCAGCCCAGATTTGCACAAAACCTGCTGAAAGGTTTGTCTACCTCAAGAAAACTTTTGATGAACCTAGTCCCAAGTTTCAAATTTTTATTAAAAAAAAACACCCTGAAACCAAGCAAGATCTTCTTGGTTTCATGTTTGGTGTGGAAATACTGCATAGCTCTAATTATAATGCCTCAGGGGAAAACTGAGAAAGATAGGCACAAGAAAGAAAAATCACTGATATGGGTAATTAGGGGTAAAATAGAAAAACAAATGAGAACTGAAAGTATAATTGTGGTGGGAAAAATCATTGGCAAGGAAATAGTGCATTTACATTGAAAATTTGTGTAGGCGTGAAAATGGCATGTAAGGGGCATTCTCTGTTTTATTTATTGTTGAAGAGTTATTTTTTCCCCAGAATGAATGCCAAATCTGGACAGGCTGTGAGCTGGGAATAGAAAATTGAATACAGAACAATCTTCTTCCCACTCCTTCTACAAAGTGTCATGTTTTTTCTCATATTTACTAATTTTATGTATCCAAAAATTGATTTCCATAGTTAATTCATTTTAGAGGGCCAATGCATTCCAATAAAAGTCACATCAAAAAAGCTAAGTATGCAAAAAAAAATCTGTCTTGGGGAAATATAATGGATAAATAGCCCTCCTTTTGATTTATAAATGGGTTAAAATGGAGCCAATTGGTTAGATAAAGGGGCACTTTTCCCATTGTATGATGATCTGTGAGGATGACTAAATCAATTTCAATTTTCCCTTTATTCCAGGTTTTTAAAAAAAGTTGTTATTTTATTTTCCCAATTACACGTAATAATAATTGTCAACATACATTTTCCAAAATTAAAAGATACAAATTGTCTCTCCCCTCCCCCTTTCTTGGATATGGTAAAGTATTTGATCTAGAGTTATACATGCATTATCATGCAAAACATACTTCTATAATGTAAGAAAATGCTCATATAAAACCAAACTTCCAAATAAAACATTAAAAAAAATAAAGTGAAGGATAGTATGCAATGATCTACATCTAGTTCCAATAGTTCTTTCTTTGGCAGTGGATGGCATTCTTTGTCATGAGTCCTTCAGACTGTCCTAGGTCAGTGATGAATAACCTATGGCATGGGTGCCAAAGATGGCATGCAGAGTACTCTCTGTGGGCACACAGTCTCTCTCCCTCCCCAGCTCCCACCCCTAGAGTTCATTACTTGAAAAGAAAAGGGACTTGGGCAGACCTTCTCCCTCTCCATATACCTATGACCTTTTTCACTTCATCCATCTCTCTGCTCAACAGCTCAATGGGAGAGCACAGGGGGAAAGATTGGTGGGTCACAAGAGGTAGAGCTGGAGGGGAGCAGAGTACTTGGCCCATTCCCCTCACATCTCTCTATACTCACTGAGGACATTCCTTACTTCACCTGCCCCTCTGCTGCCCAACAGTCCAACGGGAGTGCTTCCTTCCTCCCCTGTGTGGGATAAGGGTAGGGGCAGGGTGCATCTGACACTCATTGGAGGGGAGGGCATAGCATCCAGTCTCTTTGGGGATGGGCATGGGATGAGAGGTCAACACTCCATGTTTTAAAGGTTCACCATCACTGTGCTCGATCATTGTATTGTTAAGAGTAGCCAAGCCTTTTACAGTTGATCATAGTACAATATTGCCATTACTGTGCACAATGCTCCCTGATTTTGCTTAATTTAGTCTGCATTAGTTCATGTAGATCTTTCCAGCCTTTTCTGAAATTATCCTGCTTATCATTTCTTATAGCACAGTAGCATCCCATCACCAACATATGCCATAATTTGTTAAACCATTCCCCAATTGATGATCATTTCCTTAATTTCCAATTCTTTGCCACCAAATTTTTGTTATAAATATTTTTACAAGTTGTTCCTTTCCTCTTTTTTTGTTATATAAGTCCACGAGTGGTATTACAGGCTAAAAGGGTATGTACAGTTTTATAGTCCTTTGGCTATAATTCCAAATTTCCCTCCAGAATGGTTGGATTCACCCCCAAATCCATCAGTAATGCATTAGGGTCCCAATCTTGCCACATCCCTTCCAACATTTATCACTTTCCTTTCATGTCATATTGGTCTGTCTGTCAGGTGTGAGGTGGTATGGTACCTCAGCATTGTTTTAATTTTCATTTCTCAACATTTTTCATATGATTATGGATAGCTTTGATTTCTTCATCTGAAAATTGCTTATTTATATCCTTTGTCCATTATTCAACTAGGGGATAACTTAGATTATTTTAAATTTGACTTAATTCTCTACAAATTTGAGAAATTAAATATTTATCAGTGAATTATAATTTTCCCCATTTGTTGTTTTACTTCTAATCTTGGTTACTTTGGTTTTGTTTGTATTAAACTTTTTAAATGTAATGTAGTCAAAATTACTTATTACACATGTTATAATGTTCTCTGTCTCTTGCTTGGTCTCAAATTCTTTCCATATCCATAGATCTGCCAGTTTAACTATTTTGTGTTCCCCTAATTTAGTTATGGCATCACTTTTTATATTTAAATCATATACCCATTTTGACCTTTTCTTGGTAGAGGGTATGAGAAATATTGATCAATACCTTGTTTCTGCCATCATGTAGTTCAATTATCCCAGCAGTTTTTGTTAAATAGTAACTTCTTACCCACAAATCTGGGGTCTTTGTGTATATCAAACACTAGGATTCTAAGGTAATTTCCCCCTATATATTGTTTATCTTATCTATTCAATTAATTCACCATTCTATTTCTTTGCCAGTACTAGACTATTTTGGTGATTACTTATTTATAGTACAATTTAAGATCCAGTACTGCTAGGTGACCTTCCTTAACATTTTGTTTTTATCAATTCCTTTGATATTTTTGATCTTTTGTTCTTTCAGATGAATTTCGTTATTGCTTCTAATTATATAAAATAATTGCTTGCTAGATTGATTAGTATGACACTGAATAAGTAAGTTAAAATAGGAGATATATAGAAATGCTGATGACTTATCTTATCATCTGCAATGGGGATAAACTCAAAGCCTTCCCAATAAGATCAGGAGTCAAAGAAGGTTGCCCATTATCACCTTTATTATTTAATATTATACTAGAAACACTAGCAGTAGTAATTAGAGAAGAAAAAGAAATTGAAGGTATTAAAACTGGCAATGAGGAGAACAAGCTGTCACTCTTTGTGGATGATATGATGATTTACTTAAAGAATCCTAGGGAATCAACCAAAAAGTTAATCGAAATAATCAACAACTTTAGCAAAGTTGTAGGATACAAAATAAACCCATATAAGTCATCAGGATTTCTGTATATCTCCAACCCAGTTCAGCAGCAAGAATTAGAAAGAGAAAGTCCATTTAAAGTCACCCGAGACAATATAAAATACTTAGGAATCTATCTGCTGAGACAAACACAGGAACTATATGAACACAACTACAAAACACTCTCTACACAATTAAAACTAGATCTAAACAATTGGAAAACCATTGATTGCTCATGGGTGGGACGAGCTAACATAATAAAAATGACCATCCTACCCAAACTTATCTATCTATTTAGTGCCATACCCATTGAACTACAAAAAAACTTTTTTTACTGAATTAGAGAAAACCATAACAAAGTTCATTTGGAAGAACAAAGGATCAAGGATATCCAGGGAAATAATGAAAAAAAATACAAAGGAAGGGGGCCTTGCAGTCCCAGATCTCAAACTATATTACAAAGCAGCAGTCATCAAAACAATTTGGTACTGGCTAAGAGACAGAAAGGAGGATCAGTGGAATAGACTTGGAGTAAATGACCTCTGCAAGACAGTCTATGACAAACCCAAAGACCCCAGCTTTTGGGACAACAATCAAGTATTTGATAAAAACTGCTGGGAAAATTGGAAGACAGTGTGGGAGAGATTAGGAATTGATCAACACCTCACACCCTACACCAAGATAAACTCAGAATGGGTGAATGATACAGACCTTTGGGAAGGGAAAGATTTTAAAACCAAGCAAGACTTAGAAACAGTCACAAAATACAAAATAAATAATTTTGACTACATCAAATTAAAAAGTTTTTGTACAAACAAAACAAATGTAACTAAAATTAGAAGGAAAGAAACAAATTGGGAAACAATCTTTATAACAAAAACCTCTGACAAAGGTTTAATTACTCAAATTTATAAAGAGTTAAACCAGTTGTACAAAAAATCAAGCCATTCTCCAATTGAAAAATGGGCAAGGGACATGAATAGGCAATTTTCAGTTAAAGAAATCAAAACTATTAATAAGCACATGAAAAAGTGTTCTACATCTCTTATAATCAGAGAGATGCAAATCCAAACAACTCTGAGGTATCACCTCACACCTTGCAGATTGGCTAACATGACAGCTATGGAAAGTAATGAATGCTGGAGGGGATGTGGCAAAGTAGGGACATTAACTCATTGCTGGTGGAGTTGTGAATTGATCCAACCATTATGGAGGGCAATTTGGAACTATGCCCAAAGGGGGATAAAAGACTGTCTGCCTTTTGATCCAGCCATAGCACTGCTGGGTTTCTACCCCAAAGAGTAAAATGACTTGTACAAAAATATTCATAGCTGCACTCTTTGTGGTGACCAAAACTTGGAAAATGAGGAGATGCCCTTCAATTGGGGAATGGCTGAACAAATTGTGGTATATGTTGGTGATGGAATATATTGTGCTAAAAGGAATAATAAAGTGTAGGAATTCCATGGAGACTGGAACAACCTCCAGGAAGTGATGCAGAGTGAGAGGAGCAGAACCAAGAGAACATTGTACAAAGAGACTGATACACTGTGGTACAATCAAACATAATGGACTTCTCCATTAATGGCTTTACAATGTCCCTGAACAATCTGCAGGTATCTATGAGAAAAAAAAAAAACTATCCTCAAGCAGAGGACAAACTGAGGGAGTAAAAACACTGAGGAAAAACAACTGCTTGACTTCAGAATTTGAGGGGACATGATCGATGAGAGATGCTAAATGAGCACCCTAATGCAAATACCAACAAAAAGTAAATGGATTCAGAGCAAGGACACATGTGATACCCAAAGGAATCACGCATTGGCTAGAGGAGAGATTGTGGGGTTGGGGTGGGGGGAGGAAAAGAAAATGATCTCTGTTTCCAATGAATAATGTAGGAAAATTACCAAATAAAATAATATTAAAAAAAGGAAAGAAGAAAAACAAATTGACATTTTCCAAGATGAAAAGGGAGACCTCAGCTCTAATGAAGGGGAAATTAAGGCAATCATTAAAAAGTATTATGCCCAATTATATGGCAATAAATAGGGCAATCTAGGTGATATGGATGAATATTTTCAAAAAAATATATAAATTGCCTAGCTTAACGGAAGAAGAAATAACCTAAACAACCCCATATCAGAAAAAGAAATTGAACAAGCCATCAAAGAACTCCATAAGAAAAAATCCCCAGGATCAGAAAGATTCACAAATGAATTCTATCAAACATTCAAAGAACAACTAATCCCAATATTATACGAACGATTTGACAGAATAAGCAAAGAAGGAGCTCTACCAAATTCCTTTTATGTCACAAATATGGTACTGATTCCAAAGACGGGAAGGTCAAAAACAGAGAAAGAAAACTACAGACCAGTTCTCCTTAATGAATTTAGATGCAAAAATCTTAAATAGAACACAAGCAAAAAGACTCTAGGAAGTGATCAGGAGGGTTATTCATTGTGACCAGGTGGGATTTATTTATACCAGAAATGCAAGGATGGCTCAATATTAGGAAAATCATCCACATAATTGACCATATCAACAAGCAAAACAACAAAAACAACATGATTATTTCAATAGATGCAGAAAAAGCCTTTGAAAAAAAATACAACACTCATTCCTATTGAAAGCATAGGAATAGAAGGGCCTTTCCTAAAAATAATAAATAATATATATCTAAAACCATGTGCAAGCATCACCTGCAATAGGGCTAAACTAGAAGCCTTCCCAATAGGATCAGGAGTGAAAAAAGGATGCCCATTATCACATTTATTATTTAACATTGTACTAGAAAAACTAGCTGTAGCGATTAGAGAAGAAAAAGAAATTGAAGGTATGAAAATAGGCAATGAGGAGACCAAGTTATCACTCTACGCAGATGATATGGTGGTCTACTTAAAGAATCCTAGAGAATCAACTAAAAACCTAGTGGAAATAATCAACAACTTTAGCAAAGTTGCAAGATACAAAATAAACCCTCCTAAGTCATTAGCATTTCTATATATTTCCAACACATCTCAGCAGCAAGAATTAGAATGAGTAATTCCATTTAAAATCACCCTAGACATTATAAAATACTTGGAAATCTATATGCCAAGACAAACACAGGAGCTACATGACTACAACTACAAAACACTCTCCACACAATTAAAACTAGATCTAAATAATTGGAAAAATATTGATTGCTCATGGGTAGGACAAGCTAACATAATAAAAATGACAATGCTACCCAAATTAATTTCCTTATTTAGTGCCATTCCCATTGAACTACCAAAAACTTTTTTACTGAATTAGAAAAAGCCATAACAAAGTTCAATTGGAAGAACAAAAGATCAAGATATCCCAGAAAGTAATGAAAAATTTTTGAAGGAAGGTAGCCTTGCCATCTCAGATCTTAAACTATACTATAAAGCAGTGGTCATCAAAAGAATATGGTACTGAATAAGAGACAGAAAGGAGGATCAGTGGAATAGACTTGGGTAAGTGACCTCATCAAGATGGTCTATGATACACCCAAAGATCCCAGCTTTGGGGACCAATATCCACTATTTGATGAAAAAAAAAAAACTTCTGGGAAAATTGGAAGACAGTATGGGAGAGATTAGGTATGGATCAACATCTCACACCCTACACCAAGATAAACTCAGAATGAGTGAACAACTTGAACATAAAGAAGGAAAATATAAGTAAATTTGGTGAACACAGAATAGTATACTTGTCAGATATTTGGGAAAGGAAAGACTTTAAAACCAAACAAGAGATAGAAAAAATTACAAAATCTAAAATAAATAATTTTGATTACATAAAATTAAAAAGTTTTTGTACAAACAAAACAAATGTACCAAAATTAGAAGGAATTAACAAATTGGGAAGCAATCTTTGTAACAAAAACCTCTGACAAAAGTCTAATTACTCAAATTTATAAATAGCTAAATGAATTGTACAAAAAATCAAGCCATTCTCCAATTGATAAATAGGCAAGGGACATGGATAGGCAATTTTCAGATAAAGAAATCAAAACTATATATGAGCACATGAAAAAGTATTCTAAATCTCTCATAATCAGAGAGATGCAAATGAAAACAACTCTGAGGTATTACCTCACCCCTTGCAGATTGACCAACATGAAAACAAAGGAAAGTAATGAATGCTGGAAGGGATGTGGCAAAGTTGGAACATTAATGCATTGCTGGTGGAGTTGTGAATTGATCCAACCATTCTGGAGGGCACTTTGTAACTATGCCCAAAGGTCACTATTAGACTGTCTGCCCTTTGATCCAGCCCTAGCACTGCTGGGTTTAAACCCCAAAGAGATAATAAGGAAAAAGACCTGTAAAAGAATATTCATAGCTGTGCTCTTTGTGGTGGCAAAAAATTGGAAAATGAGGGGATGCCCTTTAATTGTGGTATGGCTGAACAAATTGTGGTATATGTTGGTGATGGAATACTATTGTTCTCAAAGGAATAATCAACTGGAGAAATTCCATGGAGACTGGAACAACCTCCAGGAAGTGATGCAGAGCGAAAGGAGCAGAATCAGGAGAACATTGTACATAGAGACTGATACACTGTGGTACAATCGAATGTAATGGCCTTCTCCATTTGTGGCATTGCAGTGATCGTGAACAACTTGGAAGGATCTATGAGAAAGAACCCAATCCACATTCAGAGGATGTGGATAATGTGGAACACTATCCACATTCAAAACTGTGGGAGTAGAAACACAGAATAAATAAAACTGCTTGAATACATGGATTGAGGGGGATATGATTGGGGATATAAACTCTAAATGAACATCCTAGTGCAAACATCAACATGGAAATAGGTTCAGATCAAGGACACATGTAAACCCAGTGGAATTGCAAGTTGCCTACAGGAAGAGGTGGGGAGCAGGGTGGGAGGGAAAGAATATGATTCTTGTAACCAAGGAATAATGTTCTAAATTGACTTAATAAATTTTCCAAAAAATAAAATTAAATTAAAAAATAAAATAAATACATTTAATAAATAGAGAGACCCAGTATTTGTAATAAGCTTTCACATACTTCTGTAGTCCAGAGTTACCTCTGGGACATTAGAAGTTGTTAATATTATTTGTTTTAATCAAGTTGCCTGAAAATAAATCCTTGAAAAAAGAAGACTTCTTTAAATTGTTGCTGAATCTTAGTTATGAATAACAACTCTCTAAATTTACTGCCTCACTTCATTTTCATTTTCTAGTACTTTGTAACCAGTACTCCTTCAGTTTTCATCATTTCCCACTGTGTGGGAAAACTAATCAGTACTGAGCAGACTTCACCAATTAATTGGAGGAAACACTTGTCTCCTTCACTGATTGTGTACAAAACCCCAGGACTTGTTTTATCAGTTTACACAGGTTTGTTGCATGACTGCGTCTTCAAAAAAAATACCCAATAAATACCTTCAGAAAAAGTTTTTGAAAAAAAAATCAACTCTAAATGAGAGTTTTCTTTCCTGTTAAACATTTTTTTTTCTGAATCAAAGCTTGCATACATTATAACTTGATGCTTGCTGGCTTTGTCAAATTTTTGTGCTTTAAATGGCTCTAAATTTTTTTTTCTGGAACTTATATTTCAATAATCACAGCAACACCCAGAAACTTAATGGGGTAAAACTCTAGTATGAAAAGAATACAGATCTAATTGTGTTGGGGAAACTGTTCCTGACTGCCCTTCCTCAGAGTTTAAACAGCCTAATTTGGTGCCCTTTGAAGACATGACATCAAATACTTTAAGGGGAAAAAAACCAAACATATGCTATATTTATTTGTTGTTTAGCAAACGCCTTCACAGAAACTTGAAAATCTCTTTAAAATCATATTTACTTTTCTTTGTCAGCAATGCTCTCCCAGAAGCTGGAAAATACCATGACACAGTAGTTATTTTCCAGTTTGCAAATGCATCCCTTTCCTCTGTATTTTTAATGGAGCTTGAAATTAACCAACGCCTCTCCTTAGTTACTTGAGCATCATTGTAATATTTGCATTCTAAAAATATCTGGCATGACTTTTATTTCTTTAATTCTGAAAAGTTTTTTTCCCTCTTTGGAGATTCTATTTATTTTTGAAATATCAGAGTCCAAACGGCAGATATAGGTACCTGGAGAATCATGAATTTAAATTCTGGACCCCAAAGAAAACAATTCAGAGAGTCATTTCCTTATTTCGTAAGTAGGCAAGCCTAGAAGCAGAGCCTCCCCTTTCCATGTTTCCTTTCCATAAGTGGTTTTTGTACCCATAACTTACTGGTAAACAGGGCAGCATCATAATGACTAGCAGAATTTAGGGCTTATGTTATACAGGCCACAAATATACAAACATAGCTAGTGCTTTCACCTCCTATTTCACTGACAGGACTGTGTCACCTCATATTGGTGCAAATTTATGTTTATTGCCATATTATTGCTTGTGCAATAGAAAGAACACTAGATTTGAGGTGGTGGAACTTGGGTTCAAATCCCAGTTCTGCTATTTAATCCTTTCATGACCTTGGATCAGCTACCTAATCTCCTTAGCAGTCAGTTTCCTCATCTATACACTAAGAGCTTCAGATCCTTTCTTTTACTCTTCAGATTCTTAACCAGTCTCTGCATCTATCACTTCTATTCTCTCTTTTTATTTTTTACAGATTTAAATATATATTATTGATACTTTTTTATTTTATATCACCTTTATTTTCTAATCTATCGCCCCCTCCTTGAAGACTATCTCTTCTGATATCTGTATTTGCTAAAGAGAGTGGCAAAAATGCAGTTCAGCAAAATAGCATCTCACACACAACAAATTAAATGAATTTGTTCTATACCAATAGGCTTCACCTCTGCAAAGAAGGGAAGGAGATCTATTCTCATAGCTCTGTTTATGGGTACAAGTTTGCTCATTATAATTATATAGTATTCAGATTTTTTATGTTTTGGTCTTCTAATATACTGTGATATAATCATTGCTTATGTTTGTAAATAAACAACCTCAATATCCTACTTATTAATATTCAAAACCTTTGACTTGTCTTTAATCCTTATTCAGTCTATATAACTATTCAATTACAAATAGAAGTAGCATGATATAGTGGGAGAAAAAATAAACAAACACTGGACTAGTAAGTAGAAGAGAAGAATTTAAATCCTAGTGCAAACATTTACTAGGCATGACCTTTTTGGAAATAAAATAAGAAGCCTTCACCAAAATGGGAGTTTCATTCAGACCTACAGATGGGAAGTCCTAGATTCAAATCTGACCTCAGACACTTCCTATGTGTGTGACCCTGGGCAATTCACTTAGCCCTCATTGCCTACCCTTAGCACTCTTCTGCCTTAGAACCAATACATTGTACAGATTCTAAGAGGGAAGGTAATGGTTTTAAATAAGGGGGATTTCATTCAGCTCATCACAAAATCATCTTTGGATACCTCAAATTATCATGGAGATTTTGCTTTATGGTAATTCTAAATTTGTCCGCTTTATTTTCCCATCCATTGCTTCTAGTTTTCCCCCTCTGGGGTCAAGAAAAACAAGCTTCTCTCTTAATCATTAGTATCCTTAAAATACTGAAGATAAGTTTCACATCACCCTAAAACATTTTTGGACTATTTTTTTCAACAGATTCTCCTTTGGAGTGAGGTGGGGGAAGAGAGAGAGAGAGAGAGAGAGAGAGAGAGAGAGAGAGAGAGAGAGAGAGAGAGAGAGAGAGAGAGAGAGAGAGAGAGAGAGAGAGAGAGAGAGAGAGAAACAGAGGCAGAAAGAAAGAAACAGACACAGAGAGAAAGAGATAAGAGAGAGCAGAGGGAGACACATATGCAGAGACTAAGACTGATACAGAAAGAGAAGAAACAGAAAGAGGAAAAAAATGGTTGGGGGAAGAGATAGGGAGGAAGGGAAGAGGAATAGAAGAGAGGGAAGAGAGAACTCTAGAAGACATTTGGATACTTGGAATTTCTACTACTGTTCCTCTAGTTTGGAGTTGTGATGTGCTTCTTATGTTACTCCTGTTCCTGTCAGTGGTCTGTAATATATTGTGATTACAGAAGCAGAGTGATAGAGTACATAAAACACTGCACTTGGAGTCAGGGAAATTTAGGTTCAGATCCAGTCTTTGACACAACAACCTGTGTGAAAATGGTGAAGTAACTTGACCTTTCTGAATCTCAGTTTTCTCCTCTGTAAAATGGTGGTAATAATGTCAACTTTAGGAGGATCAAATGAAATCTTTTGCATACACTATATATGTATAATACATCTAAATATAAAACATTAAAGCATTTAGTTATTAGATGTGTTATTTAATTAACAATTATTAATAAATATATTATTATTTCTGCTTTCATAGGTTTTTATTTTCTTTACCATGCTTTGTTCCTTAACATGAGGATATGTATTCTTTCACTGTTTATTATATATACTTTATCATATATTCTATTGTACAATAATTTAGATGAGTAGAAGTGATTCATTTGATCTAGGTGTCCACCATCAATAAGATGATACCATATCCTGGGACATCAGAAAGTCAATAGGCACATTTAATTGTATAGCTCCTTAGATTTTTACAGGAATATGGTGTGTGTGTGTGTGTGTGTGTGTGTGTGTGTGTGTTAGATAGGTTTATAATGAGCTTAGAGTAGCCAAATGTGTCTATGACTTTACAATTATGAGTTGAAACACAAGGGCTTAAGACTGACCCACCCTTAGGTTCTGGCATTATGCTTATTTAGAAAATCTGATGAAAAAAGAGAGTGGACAGACTGAAGAGTGTGTGAAACTTATCACCTTTATGGGGGAGGGGCCCCAAGGGATTGAAATATTGAGGAGGAGAAGACTCTGGTTGGTAGAGGAGTTGTTCTCAGTCTTGAGAAGCCGAAGGCAGAAGGTGGGAAAAGAGTTTCTCCTGAGGGTTACCCACTTTTCCTGCAGGTGACTGGAAATCTTTCCCCCCAACACTTTCCAACTGACAGGACTTTCTAAAGAAAAACCTGGGCAGACTGAGGTTCCTGTTGCCCAAGGGTGAGTCAACCAGACTTTCTCTCAGGGGGCTCAGGCTGCAAGGCCTGAGTTCCCCCCCAAACTCAAGGAGGGAGGAGAAGGGTTTTAGATAGAGACAGAGATCCCCTTTTCCAACATTTCCTTTTCCCATTCTTCTCTGCCCATTATTCCTTTTGTATTGCATGATTGAGTTGACATTAAAAGTTATCTGTTTCCCAAGATGAGTATGAGTGAACAGATCAAGGGGAGACCCTTTGGTCTGGAGTAGTGGAGGGGGGACAAGGGGGACAAGAGTGAATCTGGAAGAATAGCTTTAGCTAAAGAGAGAAGGTAGAAGGGGAAAATCTTCAAAACCCCTCTCCTCTCTCTGAGCTAACCCATTATAGCTGCTGTGTCCCCTAAACCCCATTTTAAGAAGGGAGGTCTCCACTCTTTCCCCCTCTCTATGCTGAAAATCTTAATCCCTCGGTTACAAATTAACCTCCCCAGTTAGATGGCAACCCATATTTAAAAGAACCCCATTTATTAAAAAAGTCTTTAGTGACTAACTGTAACCAACTGTCATCAACTGTCAGTTGTGAATTTGTTTTCAATTACAACTCCTGAGGCTAGCAGCCTTTGTCACTGACTCTGCCTAGGAGTTTCCACAAAGGATCAAAAACATCTTGATTCTTGGTGGGAGGTGGGGAGTACAAGTCAGTTACCAATTGCCACTGTGGTCAGTTGGAAAACTGAGGAAGAGAGTCTATTGTAAAAGGGAGGCTGTACTAGGGCTGTCAGTGATAGGATCTAGCCATCTTGGATTCTATCTAGCTAGAAGCAAAGCTTGTGGAGATAACAACCATTTTCTAACTGTTGACTTCTGGCTGTTAGAGCCTAGAAAAGATATAATGGGAAACATGTTACAACTAATATTGTGGTCTGCTGGGCTAGGAATCATTGCCATTTATTGGAGCTACTGTATCATTTACAATACAGTGGCAGGGATGATAGACAATGTTCTGGGGATAGTAACCACTATGACTATGGGATGGATGCAGTTACCAATGAATTATCTAGATGTGAATTACCTCTGGCAAATCATACCCCAAGTCTATGTTGTGTTCATGGCAGTGACTAACATCTTAAAGTACATCAAAGCTGGTGCCAACCTGATCTTCCAAAAGAAAACTGTACTTGCTTTAGTCATTGATAATAGATTAGAGACATAGTTTGGTCAGTTCCCTATTTGCCAGGATTACATACAGAGAAAACAAAACATTGGGAAGGGAACCAATGTGGAGACTGGGGATGTGACAGAACAGACTAATGAGGATGATGTAGTTACTAATACTAATACTGGGACACCATTAGGGGCAATAGGGGGAAATGACCTTGCCAATAACAGACAGGCACAAAACAATAAGGCATCAACTAATGCTAACAATATTGCAAATGCATCAAAGGCTCAAAAGATTATGACTTTGTGTGATGTAGCTAAGGTCACTGATAACTCTGGCATCTTATATGCAAAGGTTCATAAGTCATTCACCACCCTTGAGTTAAAATGCATGCCTAAGTTTTTATTAGAGCCTCATCTTGCAATTAAAGACCTAAAAGATCATTCTGCCTCTATGAACCAGATTTTGAGGATGAAGAAATTCTTTTAGCTGAACTTTTTACACCTCAGGAACATAAAAACTTTATTGAACAAACTAGAAAAGATTCCTTATTCAAAAGCTGGCCAAAAGTTTTTGAGAATCTGGATTTTTCTAATTCAAGATCAATGACTTATCTAAGAAAATACCATGAGGATCTATTGCAGGGAATGAAGCAATTGTCAGAAAGACCCAATGCATGGGGAAAATTTGACAGATTATCCCAAGGAAAAAAAATGAAAACCCAAGCGCATTTATTGTTCACCTTATTGAAAAAAAACTGAGGGACTATTAGGCTTTAACCCTGATTCAAAAGAATCAGAGGCACATGTGAGGAGACCTTTTCTCAAGGTTTGTGATAAGCACTTGTGAGATTTCTTCAGGAACTGTTACCCTAAGTTTGACACCATCTCACTTAATGAACTTAGGGACACTGACACCTATCTCCATGATAACAAAGTACATCAGGAAAAGAAAGAAGATGATCTAAAGAAAAAGCTCCAAGAGACCTCTGAAATATTAAGGCAGAAAGAATTATAGGAGGTTAAGAACCTGGCTACAATTAAGACATTTAACAGACAAACCACACAGTATATAGGCAGATACCCCAAAGTCAAGAGAGGGTGCAAAGAGATACCAGGGTTTGCTTTTTTTGTTCCTGTCAAGGACACATAATAAGAAATTGTCCAATGAAACATCACTATGAACAGGGCCAAAATAAGGGAGATGGGAAAGGTCAAAATGCATATTATCAGGGGAAAAGTATGTAATAACAAAAACTATAGGAGACAAGAGAACAGGAGACCCCAGACTTGAAATCCATGGAAGCAGCAATAGCCTCTGGAGCAAAACCCCATTATTCAGAAGTTGTAACAAGGAATAATCATCATACCACATGATTCCAGGTTCTAGCATTATCTAATAAAAAAGACAAATTTAGGAGGAACCCCAGGGAAGAAACATGAAGGCATAATAAGCATAAAGGAAAAAAAGGGAGATGATAGAAAGGAAAAAAAAAACTTTAAAATTTTAGTGGTAGAGAAACAGATAGTTGGGCAAGATGCCAACAGAAGCAACTTAAGTACAAAACAAAAGTCTAGAATTGAGGTGGAAAATGAAATTGCACAGATAATAGCAGACATGAAACATGACACTTATGGTTCATGATGCATGGGCACACAAAACTGTATGGAGAAAAGCAAGGAACAGATTAAAACCTTTTTGGAAATTTTCTTAGTTTGCAGAATGGGTTTAGGGAGCAGAAAATCAAACAGGGCTAGAAAATCTTTAAAACAGCAACTTAAGTATCCACAACATTCTGACAAAGCAGCCAAGTGACACATTGTTGCAAGATACTTTGGATCTGATACATTTATACATCTAAGAGGGGAAAGAAAGACAAATGAGGGGAGAACTAACTTAAACCCCAAAGCCAAAGACTTTTACCCACAAAATCCCATAATACTCAAAGATACCAGTTCTGGGGATAGGTTTAGCACAGATCAATACAAAAATTCCAATGACTATCTATTCCCTGAACCAGAGACTGCAAAACAATTTAAGGAAGAGTCTTTGATAGAGAAACATCATCCAAGTAGTTCTCAAACTGAAATTAACACAAGCACAACCCTTACTTCTGAGAAAGCTATTAGCTCACCAACAGCAGTGGTCCAAAGTGATACAGAGCTAGTTAAGAATAGTGCATTGAATAGGGGTGGAATAACTGAAGAGGGGATGGTAGATTGCACTATAACTTCTACAAAACCTGTTATACATGTGCATTATAAACCCTGGGGCAAGAAAGTAAAGATGATAATAGGAAATCTGTGTATGTAAACACCATAATAGCTAATTTACAAGAGAATCCAGAACCATATCTTGGGACAGAAGTGGGAGAACAAAAGTATAAAATTCTCAGTGATACAGGGCAAGGTGGATCTGTATCGAAGTCATTTTCAGAAGTTAACACCATAGAGGGAATGGTTTATATGTCAACAGATTCACAAAAGGGAGTAGATAAACAAGAACCTTATCCAAAAGATATGGTAGAACCTGTGCACTCCAGGAATATAATAGCAGATCCACAGGAAGCAGTAAACCCACAAGAATCAAATTTGTCACCAAATAACACAGAATTAGAGCATATTACTGGGCCAGCTAGGAAAAGAATTAGGAAATATAGAAATCACTGAAATAGGGTCAGACCAAGACACAAAACCTGATTTAACAATACCTGACAAAAATTACAACAGATCACTGAACAAAAAACTAATGAAAGACCTGGAGAGTACAGAAATCATTGACCAAGAGTCAGACTTAGACCCAGATGTTAAAGTACCAAATGGTAAAATAATAGTTGACCAAAACAGTGATCAAGAACAATAAACCCATGAGTACATCAAGCTCTATGGTAAAGTTCACAAAGATTTAGATGAATGGGACACAAATTGACATAGTGAACACCTGAATACAGAAAAAAATATTTTCTGAATCTCATTCTGATGAAACATTTGAAAATGTAGGAAAATCTTTATCAGTAGAGGAAATACTGTATATTACAGGATTCAGTAGTTATGAAGAATTTTGTAAGAAATATGACTTAGGAGACAGTGACACTGAATTGGAAGTAATTTTATAGAGAACAAACTGAAAAAGAGATAAACAATGCAATGCGATTATCACATCTGCTTTCTCCAACACTGAGAATCCCATAAAACAACAGATACCATCTATTGAAAAGACTTGGGGACTTCTGGGTAAATATGACAGAAGTCTAGACACAGGACTCTTCCTCTCCTCAGCACCTACCAATACAGACTACCTCAAAAATTAAAAAAAAAAAACAACCCAAATTCATATGAATTAAGAGACTCTACAGTAGGGCTCAGCATTGAAGGTACATGGGATTTGGGCATTTCCACACCATAAGAGGATGAAAAAGCTTCCCCCAAAATAGAGCTTATCCACCCTCCCCCACCTCACCTATGGAGCCAGAGTCAGAGCCAGCGTGTGCTAGAATCAGTGAGTGAGTGAGGGGAAACTCTGGAGTGAGTGAGGGGCACCTCTGGATCCTTGGCAACTGACTGAGACCACCGAGGACCTACCCCTGAGAGCAGCAAGACCTGAGACCCCAGCAGACTGAGCAATTCAGACTGTGGTTGCCAGCAAGGAGATAGCACAGAGAGGGGACAGAAAATAGCAGAAGCTGCAGAGACTCAAGAACTGGCCTCAGCCAAAATCCTACTCCTTAGCTCCATACACACAGAGCCTGCCCATCTCACTCAGATTTCTAACTGGATGGGGAAGCAAAAAACCTCCAGAGTAATGGAAAACAGTGCCTAGGAACGAAATCTTGCCATCACCAAGGAAAACAAGAAGAAGGGGCTGAACCTGGATAATTTTTATGGAGAAAAAACCAATTATACATAGGAAATAGAAGAGGAAATACAAATAAATGCACCAAAACATTCCTCCCCCCCCAAAAAAATGGAAATTGTCCAAAAGCTCTTGAATAATTTAAATTGGAGCTTATGAAAAAGATGGAAGCCTTCTGGGAAAAAGTAGGAAATAGTTTAAAAAGGAAATAAGAGTTTAAAGGACAAGAACTCCCAATAGGAGAAATAGTTGGAAGCCATGAAAAACAGGATAGACCAAATTGAAAAGGAAAGCCAGTCCTTAAAGGTCAGAATTAGGCAATTGGAAGCCAATGATCTTGCAAAACAGCAAGAATTAATAAAGTAAAGTCAAAAGACTGACAAAATAGAAGAAAATATAAAATACCTCCCTGAGAAGATGACAGATCAGGAAAACAGAGCAAGGAGAGACAATCTGAGAATCATTGGTCTAGCTGAAAACCCAGAAATGAATTGAAATCTTAACATCATACTACAAGAAATTATCCAAGAAAACTTCTCTAATGTTCTTGAACAATGGGACAAAATAGACATTGAAAGAGTTCATAAAACACCCTCTACACTAAATCCTCAAAAGACAACTCCCAGGAATGTAATTGACAAATTCAAGAGATTCCAAACTAAGGAGAAAATTTTACAAGACACCAAAAAGAGACAATTCAGATATCAAGGAGAACCAATCAGGATTACACAAGATCTGGAAGCTTCCACACTAAAGGACCAGAAGGCTTGAAATATGATATTCAGAAAGGCAAGAGAATTGGGTCTTCAACTAAGGATCACCTATCCATCAAAACTGACTATATACTTCCAGGGGGAAAGTATGGGCATTCAACCAAATAGAAGATTTCCAAGTATTTATAAAGAAAAGACCAGAACTAAATGGAAAATTTGATATCCAAAAACAAAGATCAAGGGAAACATGAAAAAGGTAAATAAGAGAGGGAAAAGGAAAAAAAATTGTTTTTATTCAAACTTTCATCTATAAGGGCTTAATAAGATCAAATTATTTATATTAGTATATGGGGAAAATGTTATTTGTTATTCTCAAAAATTATATTCACTATTATAGTAATTAGAGGAATCATTCAAAGGAAGAGATTGGGGTAGTAAGTGCTATAAGATGATATGCAAAAAAAAGAAAAGAGAAAGGGAGGGGGGAATAGAAGATGGCACCAAGAGATACTTGAAGAAATAAAATAAATAGAATAATCTTTATCACAAAAAGATACACATGGGAAGGGGAGGGGAGGAATACTCTTATAAGTAGGAGAGGAAGAGAGTGCTAATAGGTAATACTTAAACCTTACTCTCAATGAGATCAATTCTGAGGGGGATGAGCACCTAGATTCATTTGGGTATTGAATTCTATCTTATCCTACAGGGAAAGTGAGAAGGGAAAACTAAGGGGGGTACAGGGGTAGGGAGTACAAAAAGGGAGAAAAAGAGAATTGGGAGAGAAGTTAACAGACCCTGAAAAAAATAAGAAGGAAACAAAAAGGGAGGGGACAGAAATGGAAGCTTATTAAGGGAAGTGATTAGGGGGACTGATTAAAAGCAAACCAGTGGTTTAAAAGGATATAGAAAAAGAAGAAAAGACAGAACTAGGAGAGGATATCAAAATGTTGGGGAATACACAAGTGACAATCATAACTTTGAATGTGAATAGTATGAACTCACCCATAAAAGAAAAAACAAATAGAAGAATGGATTAGAAATCAAAATCAAAATATGATATTGGCAAGAAACACACTTGAGACAGGTAGATACCCACTAGGTTAGAATTAATGGTTGGAGCAAAACCAATTGGGCCTCAACTGACAGAAAGAAGGCAGGAGTTACAATCATGATATCTGACAAAGCCAAAGTAAAAATAGATCTGATTAAAAGGGATAGGGATAAAAGGCAGTATAGACAATGAGAAAATGTCAGTAATAAACATGTATGCACCAAATGGGATATCATCCAAATTTCTAAAGGAGAATCTAGTGGAATTGAAGGAGGAAATAGATAGTAAAACTATGCTAGTGGGAGACCTGAACTTATCACTATCAAATTTAGCTAAATAAAATAAAAAAATAAATAAGAAAGAGGTAAGAGATGTGAATGAAATTTTAGAAAAATTGGAGTAAATAGATATATGGAGAAAAATAAATAGGGACAAAAAGTAATACACCTTCTTTTCAGCTTCACATGGTACATTCATAAAGATTGACCATGTACTAGGGCATAAAAACATGGCAAACAAATGCAGAAAAGCAGAAATAATAAATGCACCCTTACATATCATAATGCAATAAAAATAATAATCAATATGGGTACATGGAGAGGCAAATAAAAAATTAATTGGAAAGTGAACTATATAATTCTCCAAAATCAGTTAGTTAGAGAGCAAATTACAGGAACAATTAATAATTTCATTGAAGAGAATGACAATGATGAGACATTCTTTCAAAATCTAGGGGATGCAGCCAAAGGAATACTCAGGGGAAAATTTATATCTTTGAGTTCATATATTAACAAATTAGGTAGGTCAGAAGTCAATGAATTGGACATGCAAACCAAAAACCTTGAAAGCAAACAAATCAAAAATCCCTAGATTAAAAAGTAAATTAGAGATCCTAATAATTAAGGGAGAAATTAATAAAATCAAAAGTTAAAGAATTATTGAACTAATAAATAAGACTAGAAGCCGGTATTTTGAAAAATCAAACAAAATAGACAAAGCATTGGTCCATCTAATGAAAAAAGGGAAAGAAGAAAATCAAATTGACAGTATCCAAAATGAAAAAGGAGACCTCATCGCTAATGAAGAGGAAATTAAGGCAATCATTAAAATCTACTTTGCCCAATTATATGGCAACAACAGGAGCTGAGGTAAAGTCTGCTCAGGTTTCTCTTAAGAAAGTCCCTTCAAGGGCGCAGTCAAGATGGCAGCTTAGCAAGCTATATCTAAAAGATAGATATAAGATATGATTGAATGACTGAACAACAACAGCAATAAAACTTGTTTCAGGCACATAATTAGGTACCAAGGATACAAATACAAGAAGTGGGGCAGTCTATTTTCAAGGACCTCAGATTCTGATGGTAGTGAGTTGGGGGAAATGATGGGATATAGGGCACAAGTAGAGGGATTATCCTTAAAAAGGGGAATGGAAACCTAATTATCAGAAATTGAGAAAAAGTAGGAGAGTTTGAAGAATGATGTTAAGGCTAAGATAATGGGAGTGGATAGTAAATGGCTCCAATCTTAATAGTAACTTAGAAGGTAAGATCCTTGTCTGAAACTTGGGGTTGAAAGGATATATAAGGAGAGAAGAGGGGTTTGAGATATAGAATGAATTGATGTAATAAGAGCCAAGTTAAAACTGGTTAAACATGAGTTAATATTGTACCATGTTAGCTCAAGTGTGCAACTTAATTCCAGTTTCATTCAGGAGACTATAATTAAGAGTGGAAGAGGTAGATGAAAAAAGTAAACAATGACTGAGTTTTGGCAAGGGATAAAACAAAGATAAGGGATTTAAGAGTGGATGACAACATTGGAGCTGAATTGGGGTCAAAATTGGGAATAAAGTGAAGTTAAGAGTAGAGGCTATAGAATGGGAAATAATAAGTGGCAGAAGGATTGGAGGTTATTATGAGGGGGAAAATAAGTTTAGGAAGGAACATGCATTGGGGGAGATAAAATGATTGAAGTTTAGGTTTAGGTAGAAGTACAACAAAATGTTTGATTAAGGAATGAGAATATTTGTGATGAATAGTGTTGAAGTAAGGGATTTGGAGAATGGTTTTAGGGAAGGATAACAGATGATAAAAACAATATATATCTAAACAGAGGTATATTTAATTTAAAATGGTAAAGGGAATTAGGAGGGGATTAGGAGTGTCTACTACTAATAATAATAACCCACCCAAGTAATAAATAAAATAAACTTAACTAAACTAAACTAAAGAATAAATTCAACATGAACTAGAATCTCACAAGTATAGTCTTTGGCAGATAGGTAACAGGGACCCAGCTGTTGGGTCCACAGGTGTCCCAGAGGAGAGAGAGAAGACTCCTTCAAACACTCTGTCCACCAGAAATGTGTGGGAAATCTTCTCTCAGCCTTGTTGTTTCTTTCAGAGACAGTCAGCTTTCAAGATGATCCTGTCTAGGCAGAGTCCTAGGCACACACACCTTCCAGGTTTCACCATGAGGTCCAGATTCTCCCTCAAAACTGCTCCTTCCCAACAACTTAGAACTCTGTCCCTGTTAGCTCATGAGAGATTCTAAGTCTTGAGACCTGTCAATCAGTTGTAGCTTCTAGCTTCCCTTGCTACAGTCCCCCCTTGACACAAAGCCTAAATCATGTTGAAAACACTATTTTGGCATTCGTGCACTAACTAACTTACTTATATATTACTTAAACTAAAATATCTTCCCCAAATAACAAACATCCTACACTCAACTATCTAATAGGACAAGAAAGAATAGAATAATCTATTCTAGGGATTTAATCAAAGAAAGGAAAAGGGGAAAGTATACAATGAACCATTACAAAGTTTAAAATACAGATCAAACATATGCAAAAACACAACAAGTAAATAGCATCAAAATCAAAATGCAAATACAAATACATACAAACATCAACCTTATCAGCTAATATAAAACATTCTACTACTATTGTGCTACATTAACATCAAACTTAGAGAAAATTTTTGAAAATTACACTAAACACATTGAATAAGTTTTTCACTGAAAAACAAACCAAATATTAAACTCACTTATGCAAATACATGTAACAATAGATATGTGAGTTATGTACATAATTTATACATGTATACATATAGTACACATATACAATATATACATGTAATCTATACATATGCACATGTATACACTTATATACACTTCATTTTATATATATATTACATATATTTTCCATATATACTAATACACACACTATAATGCAATTAATTTACAAACATATCATACACACTATTTACATATATTTACATATATATTTACAACTTTGTTTGCTATGTAATGTCATATGTTATTTGTGTTGTGTAATGTATGATGTAGTGCAAGTCGGTATCTAATTTCCTTATCTACTTAATCCTACTTAACCAATCCCTATCTTCAAAATTCTTCTAACTAGATTTCTAGACTTAAACTAAATCTAAATATCTATCTAAGTTTTGTTAGTAACTAACTTATCTATAACTAATTATAACAATGTTAGTACCCTAACTATTAATTGTTTCACTCATTTAAGTAGTGATTTAATGTAACCTAACAATGTTTATGTTTTGTGTTTGTTTTGTTATGTTGTTATGTTGTTACTTTTGCTATGTTATGTTGCTTTGCTACTATAATGTCAGTGTTACTCTTATATTAGTGTTATGTTAATGTTGCATGCAATATATACTTACTGCTACTTCAGTTCTTTCCTTCTCTGCTCATCTCCTCTTGCTTGAAGAATTCTTCTGCAATTCCATAGAAATAAATGTTTATGTGTTTGTGTGTGAATAAGTGTTACATTATTTTGTGCTATAATACATTAACCCAAAGTATGAATTGATTAGTCCATTAATCCTGTGATCCTCTTCATTGCAAATTTTTCAATGTCTTTTAATTTATAAATTTTTAATCTTTTAATAATGTCCATTAATTCTGAATTCTCTTCATTTGCATTGCCCTCTTCTATACTCTTCCACAGAAATGGTCCTCTCCTTACTGATCTTTTTGACTGCAGACTCAATTTGACTGATGATTCTAACTTTCTCCAATCTCTTTTTCATTTTCTTCTTAGATTATTTTTATATTTTCATTAGTTATATCATGTGCTAATTTGATATGTGAACAATGATTCTCTACCCCAAACTTCTATTGAAGATTGAGAAACTAACAAAACAGTATAATTACCTAACCAACTCTCTTGTGTTGCCAATGTTTTAGCAAAAATTTTGACATATACCATATCTCCTTTTTGTGTAATTATGGAGAGAATAATCCAAAGGACCAGTTTGAATTAATATTCCCATATCATGTGATTCTTTGAGTCTTTGTTGTAAAGCACTTAAGTAAGAAGCAAGTTGACAGTCTCCCCCTAAGAGAGATGTATAGACTGTCTTGCAAGTTTTTGCCTGTAGTGGAGCATGTCCAAAAAGCATTTCATAGGATGATATATATAAATCTGCTCTTGGTCTTGTACATAGTTAAAACAAAGCTATGGGAAGAATCTCTGGCCATATGAGATGAGTTTTAGAACAGTTCTCCCCCACCATAGGCTTGAGTTCCCTATTTACTCATTCCACCTGACCTGAACTTTGTGGGTGATAAGGAACATGATATTTTGGTGCTATTCCTAGATTCTCATAGACTCTTTTCAGGATGTCTTGCATGAAATGAGATCCTTTATCAGAGTCTATAGTTAGTGGTACTACAAAACTAGTTATAATTTCCTTAGTCAACACTTTCACCACAAAGATAGCTGTATTTGTATTTGATGGAAAAGCTTCAGGACATTTGGTCAATCTGTCAACAATGACCAGAGAAAACTTGCATCTTCCAGCTTTTGGCATGCTGTTGTAATCAATTTGCAGACTCTCAAATGGACAATATGCTAAACATATACCACCTACACCTTCCTGTCTGAATCCCCCTTCATTGAATTTTTGACAAACAGAACAGCTTTAGCAGATATTATTAGCAGATATTAGATAAATTAGCTATTAGTCAATACTGTGTATTGGCTCCAAGGCAGAAGAGTAATAAGGGCTAGGCAATGGGGGTTAAGTGATTTGCCCAGGGTCAAACAGCTAGGAAGTGGCTGAGGCCAGATTTGAACCTAGGACCTCCCATCTCTAAGCCTGTTTCTCAATCCACTGAGCTACCCAACTGCCCCCATCCATTGTCCCTTAACAGTGTCAATAACAGCTTAAGTACTAAAATAACCTTTTGTGTGGATGGCTTGACACAAGTAGGTATAGAGGTCTTTAGGTAACAGCAGTTTTCCAGTATCTGCTACCCATATGCCATGTTTTTTCCTAGCTCCAAACTTCTTCAATTTTTGTATTTCTGAGTCTATATAAGCTTTTTCTAGATCATCAGATGCTATAGTTGATAAATTCATGATATACACTGGAGCATTTTTAGCAGCAAATTTCGCAGTTACATCAGTTGTCATATTTCCTTTAGAGACTGAATCCCTGCCATAAATATGACTTCTACAATGGATTACCACTAGCTGTTTAGTCTTATGGATAGCATCCAACAACTCAGTTATTATTTCTGAATGAGGGGAATTGGTTTTACCGATGCAATAATAAAGCCTCATTCTTCTGGACTAACACAGCTGCAGCTGCTACACCCCTTAGACAAAGAAATGTGCCAGCAGCAATTGGGTCTAGTTGACAACTATAGTATCCAATTGGACAATAACTCTGTCCTAACATTTGTGTCAGTACACCAGAAGCAATTCCTTTGATCTCATTCACAAACAGTTGAAAAGGTTTAGTATAGTCTGTGATTCCAAGGGCAGGTGTAGATAAAATCACTTCCTTAAGCTTACTTAAGGCTTACATATGTTCAAATTTGAGTTTCAGAGGTTCTGGTTCTGTGTTCCTGGTTATATCTGTTAAACATTTAGTAATATTATACCCAGGTATCCATTGTATACAGAAACCAGTTGTTCTAAGAACAATTCTGAGTTGCTTCTTGGTCTTAGGTGCACTCAGTTTCTGGATATCAGCTATTCTTTTCTGAGTGATACTTCTGGAACCCTCTGACAACACAAAGCCAAGAAATTCAACCTTCTTTTATTTTGCCTTAGAGATTTTATGCCCAAGTTTATATAATTCAATCAAAGAATCTTGCTATCCCTTAAACACAGGTTAGCAGATGGTGAAGCTAGGAGGATATCATCAACAAAATGTACTATTTTACTCTCTTTGACTGTTATTGTTTTAAGGTCTCTGTTCAAAATTTGTGAGAACTGACTGAGGAAATCAGTGAAACCTTGTGGAAGATGAGTTCACATTCATCGTGTTTTCTCCCATGTAAAAGCAAAGATCTTTTGAGAATACTCATGGATTGGTATAGAGAAAAACCATGGTGAAATATCTTGCTTGGCTTGGGATGGAAAGATTATAGCAGCTGGGCTTGGTACTATAGGATGTGTATTTATTACATGATCATTTACAGCTCTCAGATTCTGGCTGAATCTGTAAATGATTTTGCCATTTTGATCTAGCTTTGTTTTTTTTTAATCAGAAGTAAGGGTGTATTATATTCTGAGAAGCATGGAATTGTGATCTCTTGTTGAATTAGGGACTCAATGATAGGTCTGATACCATCTATTGCTTCTTTATCCAAGGGATATTGAGGTACACAAGGAACTGATCCTTCCTTGGTTGTGGAGTAGCTGATTTCAATAGATCTACATCTATGGACAACTTTGACCATAAATCTTCAGGAATATCCTCAGGAACAGGATAGATGGAATCCAACTCATTCCCTGTACTGACTGAATCTAAGAACAGCAATAGAAAAGCTTTCAGAGATTTCTTTTGGGAGATGTCATGACATATCCCCAGTGTCAGTACATTTAACCATTGCTCGTAATTTACACAGTAAATCCTTACCAAGAAGATTCATGGAGCAGTCTAGCATGCAAAGAATGCATGCTCCACAGATAAAGGACCTAAAGTTATCATTTTAGGTTGTAATTTTGCTACTCTCTCTGGTTTTCCAGTAGCTCCAATCACTTCCATAGTAACAACAGCTTTACAATCTTTAGGAAGACTTTGCAAAACTGATTTATTGGCTCCAGTATCTACCAAAAAATCATATATCTGATCCCCTATAGTTACAGAAACATCAGGTTCAGTACTGTTTAGAGGGCGGAAGGTTTCAAGAATTGGTGGGAGCATAGTAACATCAGTACAAAGCTCAGTCATTTTCTGTCCATCCAAGCTTACATCTGCTTGAATTACATGACTTCCCCAGGATTTTGCATTATCAGCTTTTATATTACTCTCATTGGTCCTTATATTCTCTACCTTGGTATCGTTGTTCTCATTTACAATTTCATTAGTATTATTCAGTTTATATTCCTCAGGAAAATAATTTCCATTATTTTACCTTCATTAGGATTTTCTATTACATTTATATTGCAATGTTCTTTCTCTATATAATTATTTACACTAATTATATTATCTTTTGAATTAATTAATTCATTTTCATCACCATCTACCTTATAATCATTACACATATTTACATTTATCCTCAACTCATTTTCATTTATGCCACACTCATTATTTCCTGATTCATATTCATATGGACTTAGGGTAAACCTTCATAAGCTCCAAACTCCCTTACTCTGATCACCTTTTACACTGTATTTCAGTCTAGCTCCTGAATTTACCCAAGATTGCATAGAGATGGGATACAAGTGTCCTTGTGTTTAGCTTAGGCGGGGGGGGGGGGGAATAAAGAAGTGGGTTATGAGATTTTAGATTGAGGAATTGGTAGAGTGAAAAAACTCAGCTTTATCATGAATGTTGAAGGCTAACAGAATAAGGGCAGGAATTGGAGAAGGGAGGAAGACAGTGAGATGGGTGTTTAACTCATTGAGAAAGGAGGGAGAATGATCTATGGAGTAGGATACAATAATCACAATGATTTCAACAGGGAAGAAAATTTTTTTACTGTGAGCTTCAAAAGAGGATATATTACTGAGTAATGGTGTAAAGAGAGATTCTGGAAGTGGCAATATTATTCCAAGTTTCCTTTGTGACCAGCATTAAAAGGTATAAGTGAAAGTATAGGCAGTATGGGAGAGGATTATAAGGGAAAGTTAGGTATCAGTAAGGATAGTTGAGGTGGGAAGGAGTTTGAAGAAAAGAGGCCAGAATCATGGAAAGTTTGTTCAACATGAAACATGAATTCCATATGGCAAAATGGAAGGAGTGGACTAAATCTGAGTGAGGAATGGGAGAGAGAGCATTGTGAAGGCCTGAGAGAATGAGAAGTGAGGGTTAAGGATAGTTTTCTCTTATCTAGCTTCTTCTGGCAGATGTTTACACATGGGAGAGTAACAGATGATGGAAGTTTGTTAGCGTTATGGTTAGTTGTTTGCAAAGGCCAAGGACATAGGTCTTTAGACTCCATTCCTGAAGCTGTTAAGTAAATGGGAACTAATTTTTTACTAGCAATTTAAGATTTAATTTGATTTTGAAGTTACTCTCTTTACTCTCTTTAATAAGTTGCCAAGATCAGAATATATTGACAAAAATATATCAGCTTCTAATCTAGCTAATTTATCTTTTTGTTTGCATATGATACCTAGTGAAGTGTTTTCTCCCACAAGGGGGAAATCAAGAGATATCTGATTTCATGATTTTAAAACTTTTTTCTTGTTATTTTAGGAAAATTATATTTACTTACATTCTGATTCTTTTACAGCTATGATTATATTGTGTGAAATTGGTATGCTGCAAATTATAATGAAATTGATATTGGGCTTTGATTTGATTTTGATTGTAGCTATTTCACAATTGTTCAAATTTAAATTTATAGTCATAAGGTTCTGTGATCTAATCAATACTTTTATTTCCTCTAACAAGGAAGAGCCCAACCCATTAATGTCTTTTTCCTGTTTTCCCATGTTTCCTCATTTAATTTTGACATCATGAGCAGAAAATTTTTTGATATTGAGTCATTTCAGTACTGTTTGATTCTTTATGACACTGTTTGGGGTTTTCTTTTTAAAGATCCAGGAGTGGTTTGTCATTTTTTCTCTAGCTCATTTTACAGATGAGAAACTGAGGCCAATAGGGTTAAGTGGCTTGCCAAGAGTCATACAGCTAGTAACTTGATCTCAGTTCTTCTTGACTCCAGGGATAGCATTCTATTCACTGTACAATCTAGTTGCCCAACCACCAAAACAGAAAATACAATAGAAAACATTTTTGTAGTACTTTAAGTTTTGTAAAGCTTTACTCTACACTACTATCTCATTTTACCCTCATATCAACTCTGAGATGTGGGTGCTATTAAAAAACCTATTTTACAAATGAGGAAACTGAAGCAGATAAAGATTAAATGACTTGCCTAACATTCCACAGGGTTAGAAGCTAGATTTGAAATCCACTTTTCTTGACTCTAGATCCAGTCTTCAATTCACCACAATACCTAGCTACTTAGGGAGTTCATTCATCATA
Organism: Monodelphis domestica; assembly: GCF_027887165.1. Classification (NCBI taxonomy): domain Eukaryota; kingdom Metazoa; phylum Chordata; class Mammalia; order Didelphimorphia; family Didelphidae; genus Monodelphis; species Monodelphis domestica. The sequence continues at coordinate 248,346,828 of NC_077233.1, forward strand.
TTACCTCATTTATTCTTTAAATAATGAGAATATCAATAGGCAAAGTGGTTCCTAAGTACCACCACTTCCCTATCCCTTGTTCTTTTTCAATCAAATGTTTCCTTGATGACACACAATTCCCTACAGGTAAAACCTTGTAACCTACTCAAAATCTCCATGTGCCTTTCTGTTTCCCTCGAGATAGATGATACTCATTTAAAATATTTCAAAGACGGCAAAATTTCATATCTCAAAGCAATGGAATCCTATCTTGTAGACATAGAAAAAATGGATCTTTAATCTGAGGAGATGTTTAGGATCATTAAAAGAAAACTACAGTTTCTAAAATTATAAGCATGTTTACTTTTCTTTCCTTCATTTCTGGGCTCAATTTACTGTATATTTGTGGCAGCCTAACATGTATAATATATTATATGCACACAGCCATCCTTTATTGATTTCTATTAAATTGTATATGTGGATAATTAAAACAAAATTTTAATTGATTTTGGATCACCATCCAGCAGGATCTGAAATGTTTTGATCCCTGATATAATCAACACAATATTATTTTAAAACTGTCTGAAAAGTCTAGTCATTCATAAGAAATATTTTAGTGATTCTGAGTCTGTACTGTAGATCCTCTATTACAACTCAATGAGTGCTCATCTCCCAGTTTCATGCAATAGGAATAGGAAAAGATAAAGACTAGACCTGCAATTTCATTGGTATAAGGAACTCCCAGATGAGGAAACTATCTCTACCAATGCAAGTAGACATCTTCTTTGCAACTTGTAGGATTCAGAGGTTGAGTGACTTGCCCAAGATCATGTAATCAATATGTCAGAAGTGAGATATGAACTCCTGGCTTCAAGACTAATTCTATATTCAAGCTGACTTTAATTTTATATCTTTTTTTTTTGTGTTAATGACAAAGTATCATTAAACTAGGTCATCTCTTTCAAGTAATTCTTTTTGTACTTTGATGAATGTACTTGATTAAAAAGGAGAGTTTAAGACAGTATTTGGTATGTGAAGTTAAATTCTTGATTAGCAACCTATTTTTAAAAAGCTCAAATTTATCTCCATGGTCCAATTTAATGAATTGTTGCTTGGATATTGTACCATCTTTTTAAATGTGGTACTTATTTACTTTGGTACTGTTTTATCCACCTCAAATTTTGTTTAAACCCTTACCTTCCATCTTGGAATCAATACTCTGTATTGGTTCCAAAGGCAGAAGAGTGATAAGGGCCAGGCAATGAGGGTTAAGTGACTTGCCCAGGGTTACACAGCTGGGAAGTGGCTAAGGTCAGATTTGAACTTAGGACCTCCCATCTCTAGGCCTGGCTCTCAATCCACTGAGCTATCCAGCTGCCCCATCACCTCAAACTTTTAATGATATGGATAGTCACATCTAAATTATAATTAAACTTAGAATAGTGTTAAAATAGGAAAAAATAGTTGTATGTATTGTGATAGAAGTTTATTTACCAATTTCTTTTAATACATTAAAAGTAATATAATATGGATAGAAGTGTTGTAATATAGCTCTCTCTTCTAGTTACAACTAATGATATAATCTGTATATAGGTTTACAATATAATTTTGGCTGTGTTTTCCAACTACTTTGGGGAGGTTTTAGAATTTAAAATTATAATGCATCATAAAGTAAACTGAATTTCAGTATTACCTAGTATATGGGCTAGCTGTGTGACCATGGAGATATGTTATTTGGCCTTTTTGACCTCAAATTCCTTATCTTTAAACTCGGTAAATGATTTATAAGGAGGCAGGCAGGACTCTTCTGAAGAACCCTTTGTTTTCTCTTCCTTAAAAAGATATAATAGGGATATATATGGATACATAATATGAATTCGTCAACCTCAGTCCAAAAACCTTATCCCAGGAGTTATAAATAATTGACCCAGAAAAACAATAATAACAACCACCATGCAAAATCAGACTATCATTCCTCAAACCATAATAGGGAACAGGAAGAAAAAGTCAATATTGCCATAATCAAAACAACTGTCTCCTCTTCTTACTGAAATTCTTGTCCTTAAAGAAGATAACCTAATTAATGTATAAAAGTCTTTTGTACAATCATATAAGAATGTGGAGATAAAGAAAAGTTACCCATAATAGGCTGAATAAGGAAGAAAGAAGCAATGACATAGAACTATGATGGCAAACCTATGACATGTGTGCCAAAGATGTGTGAAGTGTGAACACTAAATAAGTGAGTTTTCAAGTCATTTGCTAAAATGAGTGATAACTCCAGAAAATGGGTGATAACCCAATTAGTGAGAAACTTGTGAATTCTTTTGAGTTCACACCCACAGACACTGTTCAATCATGAAACTGTAAACCTTTTTGATGAGAAATTGACCTTTAGAAGGTGAAAACTGGTTCCCACAAACTCTTCCCACCCCCCCCCAACCCCCATTCAGTACTAGACAGTTTGAAAGCTGTGATTGATGCCTGTGAAAAGGGGAAGATACAAGAACCCACTATAAAGGGCCCTGAATTTCTGGACCTAAAGGAGGAAGGAAACTCCAAGAAGGAAGTTGGCCTCAAGAAGGAGTTGGACTTCAAGAAGGAAGTCAGCTTCATTAAGGTTGGATCAAGGAAGAAAGAAAGTTGGCCTCAGGAATTATCTTCAGCCCGAGTCACTGTCTTGACATGCCTCTTAGAGGTAACTTGGGTGAGTGGATAGCTGCCTTTCCCTTCCAGTCTTCTGGAGAGAAATTCTTAATGTCTTCTCTACCCTTTATCTGGGGTAAGGTGGCAGGGGCCTAGGGGAAGAGGAAAGGGAATCAGTCTGGGGGAACAGGAGGGCACAGAATATGGTCTCTAAAAGGTTCTAAAAGTTTTGCCATTGCTGACATAGAATACTTTTTGCTTATCATTACTCTGAGAATTCATGATAGCATAAACAAAGTGATGAGAAAAGGAAGAAGTATAATCTTACATATTTTTTCTTCCAGTTCTGTTTCCTTTTCATCGATATAACTTATTTTTATAATTTTCTCAGTTAAACCCTGGGAAAATTATCAAATGTCCTAATTAACTGATGATTATTCTTTGCTCTTGCCCCATTCTTGAACTCCATTTTTCACAGTGACAGAATAAACCACCAAAAGTATAATGATGTTAACTGATCGTCTTAATTAAGATAAATGGGGTTGCCAATTGATAAATGGGCAAGGGATACAAATAGACAATTTTCAGATAAAGAAATCAAAACTATCAATGAGCACATGAATAAATGTTCTAAATCTCTTATAATTAGAGAAATGCAAATCAGAACAACTCTGAGGTACCACCTCACACCTAGCAGATTAGCTAATATGATAGCAAAGGGAAATAACAAATGTTGGAGGGGATATGGCAAAATTTGGACATTAATGCATTGCTGGTGGAGTTGTGAATTGATCCAACCATTCTGGAAGGCAATTTGGAATTATGCCCAAAGGACTTTAAAAGACTGCTTTGCCTCTCTCAACCATACCACTGCTGAATTTATATCCCAAAGAGATAATAAGGGAAAAAAAAGACTTGTACAAAAATAATTATAGCTGAGCTCTTTGTGGTGGCAAAAAATTAGAAAATGAGGGGATGCCCTTCAATTGGGGAATGACTGTACAAATTGTGGTATATGTTAGTGATGGAATACTATTTTGCTCAAAGGAATAATGAATTGGAAGATTTTCATGTGAACTGGAACAAACTCCTGGAACTGATGCAGAGTGAAAGGAGCAGAACCAGGAGAACATTGTACACATAGACTAATACACTGTGGTACAATTGAATGTAATGGACTTCTCTACTAGCAGCAATGCAATGATCCAGGACAAATCTAAGGGACTGATGAGAAAGATTGCTATCCACTTTCAGAGGAAGAACTGTGGGAATATAAACATAGAAGAAAAACAACTGCTTGATCACATGGGTTGATAGGGATATGATTGGGGATGTAGACCCTAAATGACCATCCTAGTGAAATTATCAATAATATGGAAATAGGTGTTGATCAATGATACATGTAAAACCCATCAGCTACAGAAGGTTGGGGGGAGAAAGAAGGGAGGGAAAGAACATGAATCATGTAACCATAGACAAATATTCTAAATCAGTTAATTAAAATTTTTTTTCAATTAAAGAAAAAATGGGGTTGAAATGTCTGAAATAGTTCAGTAAAATAGTGTTTCTTCATGGGGTTCCTATTCTAGCCTTCTGCCATCTTGATTTTAAGGGCCATACCTAGCCATTTTAAAAAAGCTTATTCATGGGAAAGCAACTGTTTTTCCAATTCTATAATGGTATATATCCCTATGTCCCTAGGATAACTTCTTTCAATCCTTCTCTATAACACACATATGTTCCCCTGTAAGAAATAGGACTTGAAATAAGATACCACTTCAGAAACCATGGCATTCAACATTGCCTGAGGAATAATTTAGGAAAACCCCTCCAGACACAATATGAGATATAAAAAAATAGCTATAATTACAATTTCCTAAATATTTAAACAATTTACTTTGAGGAAAGAGGGTTTGATTTCATCAATATTTAGAATATAAGATAATAAAATGTAGGATGAAAATGGAACTCTTGTTTAACATCCTGGTTAGAATGTAGCTATAGTTTTTTTTAGAAATAACAAATATATTTTAGCGATGAAAAATTTTGGGGTAAATCCCAATTAAGACCTGGCAATAACTACAAAGTACAAATTATGATAAGGGAAATTAGAGCATAGAATGCATCAAACTATCAAATCCTCTGGATTCAGAGGATGGGTTCAGTGTAGGGTTCATCTGGTAGATGTTAAATTTTCCCATTGCTCACTATGATGGCTGCTTGTTATATTGCTAAAACTTTAGTTAGATGGTGAAAGTCAATGAATAGAATTTATTGGGATAGCAATAGTTAGATATCTAAAATGTTAGAAGGACTGAATACCTATCCTGTAAGTAACAATGAGCATCATTATTAAGGTCATTTTCTTTTAGGAGTCTTATAAACATTAATGATTCATAAACTACTAAAGCTTATGATTTAAGAAAGTTTTGTTTTGTCTAATGAAGCCACAAAGAAAAAAGAAGTATTTTTAGGCATTCATCCTACTCTTTAATAAAAGAAATCTTTTTACACAAATCTTTTGACATTTTTTTAAACTTAATTTATTTAGCCAATTTATAACATTATTTCTTTGCTACAAGAATCATATTTTCTCCTCCATCCCCTCCCCCATTCCTGTAGCTGAAGTGCAATTTCACTGGGTATTACATGTGTCCTTGATCAAAGCCTATTTCCATGTTGTTGGTGTTTGCATTAGGATGTTCATTTGGGTCTACATCCCAACCATATCCCCTAGACCCATATATTCAAGCAGTTGTTTTTCTTCTGTGTTTCAGCTCCCAGTTTTTCCTCTGAATGTGGATAGTGTTTTTTCAAGTAGATCCGTCCGAGTTGTTCAGGATCACTGCATTGCCACTAATGGTGAGGTCCATTACATTCCATTGTACAACAGTGTATCAATTTCTGTGTACAATGTACTCATGGTTCTACTCCTTTCACTATGCATCAGTTCCTGGAGGTTGTTCCAGTTCACATGGAATTCCTCCACTTCATTATTCCTTTGAGCATAATATTATTCCATAACCAACATATACCACAATTTGTTCATCCATCCCCCAATTGAAGGGTATCCCCTAATTTTCCAATTTTTTTTGCCACCACAAAGAGTGCAGCTATGAATATTCTTGCATAAGTCTTTTTCCTTATAATCTTTTGGGGGCACAAATCCAGAAGTGACATAGCTGGATCAAAGGCCAGACAGTCTTTAGGGCCCTTTTGACATAATTCCAAATTGATCTCCAGAACTTGACCAGTAATGCATTAATGTCCTGACTTTGCCACATCCCCTCTAGCATTCCTTACTTTCCTTTGATGTTATGTTAGCCAATCTGCTAGGTGTGAGGTGATACCTTAGAATTGTTTTGATTTGTATCTCTTTAATTATAAGAGGTTTAGAACACTTTTTCATGTGCTTATTAATAGTTTTGATTTCTTTAATGGAAAATTTCCTTGTCATGTTCCTTGCCCATTTATCAACTGTAGAATGCCTTGATTTTTTATACAATTAGTTGAGCACTTTATACATTTGAGTAATTAGACCTTTGTCAGATGTTTTTGTTATGAAGATTGTTTCCCAATTTGTTGCTTCCCTTCTAATTTTGGTTGCATTGGTTTTGTTTGTACAGAAGCTTTTTTTAATTTTATGTAATCAAAATTATTGATTTTTCATTTTGTGATTTTTTTCTAGCTCTTGCTTGGTTTTAAAGTCTTTCCTTTCCAAAAGATCTGACTAGTATACTATTGTGGGTTTACCTAATTTGCTTATAGTTCCCTTCTTTCTATTCAAGTCATTCACCCATTCTGAGTTTATCTGGGTGTAGAGTGAGAGATGTTGATCCAAACCTAATCTCTCTCACACTGTCTTCCAATTTCCCAGCCTTTTTATCAAATAGTGGATTTTGGTCTCAAAAGCTGGGATCATTGGGCTTATCATAGACTGTCTTGCTGAGGTCACTTACCTCATGTCTATTCCATTGATCCTCCTTTCTGTCTCTTAGCCAGTACAAAATTGTATTGATGACCACTGCTTTAGAGCATAGTTTGAGATCTGAGACTGCAAGGCCTCCTTCCTTTGCATTTTTTTTTTATGATTTCCCTGGATAGCCTTGATCTTTTGTTCATCCAAATGAACTTTGTTATGTTTTTTTTTTCTAATTCAGTAAAAAAGCTTTTTTGGTAATTCAATGTGTATGGCACTAAATAAGTAAATCAATTTGGGTAGGATTTTCATTTTTATTATGTTAGCTCGTCATACCCATGAGCAATCAATGTTTTTCCAATTGCTTAGATCTAATTTTAATTGTGTGAAGAGTGCTTTGTAATTGTTTTCATATAATTCCTGTGTTTGTCTCAGCAGATAGATTCCTAAATATTTTACATTGTCTAGAGTGATTTTATTTTATTTTGTTTGTTTGTTTGTTTTTTCTTTTTTTCTTTTTTTTTTTAAATTTTAAACATTATTTTATTTGGTCATTTTCAAACATTATTCACTGGAAACAAAGATCATTTTCTTTTCCTCCCCTTCCCTCCTCCCACCACCTTTCCCTCTCCCATAGCCGGCACACGATTCCATTGGTTATCACATGTGTTCTTGACTCGAACCCATTTCCCTGTTGTTGGTATTTGCATTAGAGTGTTCATTTACAGTCTCTCCTCAGTCATATCCCCTCAACCCCTGTAGTCAAACAGTTGCTTTTCATCAGTGTTTTTACTCCCACAGTTTATCCTCTGCTTGTGGGTAGTATTTTTTAGATCCCTGCTGATTGTTCAGGGATTGATACTAATGGAGAAGTCCATCACCTTCGATTGTACCACAATATATTAGTCTCTGTGTACAATGTTTTCCTGGTTCTGCTCCTTTTGCTCTGCATCACTTCCTGGAGGTTGTTCCAGTCTCCATGGAATTCCTCTACTTTATTATTCCTTTTAGTACAATAGTATTCCATCACCAACATATACCATAATTTGTTCAGCCATTCCCCAATTGATGGGCATCCCTTCGTTTTCCAATTTTTGGTGACCACAAAGAGTGCAGCGTCTAGGGTGATTTAAAATGGAATTTCTCTTTCTAATTCTTGCTGCTGAGATGTGTTGGAGATATGTAGAAATGATGATGACTTATGTGGGTGTATTTTGTATCCTGCAACTTTGCTAAAGTTGTTGATGTTTTCAACTAGCTTTTTGGTTGATTCTCTAGGATTCTTTAAGTAGACCATCATATCAACTGCAAAGAGTGATAGCTTGGTCTACTCATTGCCTATTTTTATATATTCAATTTCTTTTTTTTTCTCCAATTGCTACAGGTAGTGTTTCTAGTACAATGTTAAATAATAGAGGTGATAATGGACATCCTTGTTTCACTCCTGATCCTATTGGAAGGCTTCTAGTTTAGCCCCATCGCAGATGATGCTTGTAGATGGATTTAGATATATATTATTTATTATTTTTAGGAAAGGCCCTTCTATTCCTAAGCTTTCTAGTGTTTTCAATAAGAATGAGTGTTGTATTTTGTCAAAGGCTTTTTCTGCATCTATTGAAATAATCATGTTGTTTTTGTTGTTTTGCTTGTTAATATGGTCAATTATGTGGATGATTTTCCTAATATTGATCCATCCTTGCATTCCTGGTATAAATAAACCCCACCTGGATACAATTAATAAACCTCCTGATTACTTCCTGGAGTCTTTTTGATTGTATTCTATTTAAGATTTATGCATCTATATTCATTAAGTTGATTAGTCTATAGTTTTCTTTCTCTGTTTTTGACCTGTCTGCCTTTGGAATTAATACCATATTTGTGGCATAAAAGGAATTTGGTAGAACTCCTTCTTTGCTTATTTTGTCAAATTGTTTGTATAATATTGGGATTGGTTCTTCTTTGAATGTTTGATAGAATTCATTTGTAAATCCATCTGGACTTGGAGATTTTGTCTTACAGAGTTCTTTGATGGCTTGTTCAATATCTTTTCCTGATATGGGGTTGTTTAGGTAGTCTATTTCTTCCTCTGTTAGTCTAGCCAATTTTTATTTTTGTAAATATTCATCCATATCACCTAGATTGCCATATTTTTACCATATATTTGGGCATGATAGTTTTTAATGATTGCCTTAATTTCCCCTTCATTAGAGGTGAGCTCTCCTTTTTCATTTTGGATGCTGTCAATTTTGTTTTCTTCTTTCCTGTTTTAAATTAGTTTGACCAGTATTTTTTTCTATTTTATTTGTTTTTTTTTCAAAGTACCATCTTCTAGTCTTATTTATTAAACCAATAGTTCTTTGACTTTCAATTTTATTAATTTCTCCTTTGATTTTTAGGACCTCTATTTTAGTCTTCATCTGAGGATTTTTAATTTGTACACTTTCTAGTTTTTTAATTTGCATGCCCAATTTATTGACCTCTGCCCTCTCTAATTTCTTAATATATGAACTCAAGGATATAAATTTCCCCCTGAGTATTGCTTTGGCTGCATCCCATAGATTTTTAAAGGATGTCTCATCATTGTCATTTTCTTCAATAAAATTTTTAAATGTTTCTATGATTTGTTCTTTAAGTAATTTATTCAGGAGAAATGTATTGTTTAATTTCCAATTAATTTTTGCTTTGTCTCTCCATGTACCTTTACTAATCATTATTTTCATTACAGTGTGATCTGAGAAGGTTGCATTTGTTATTTCTGCTCCTTTGCACTTGTTTGCAATGATTTTATGCCGTAGTACATAGTCGATCTTTGTGAATGTACCATGTGCTACTGAAAAAAAGGTGTATTAATTTTTTGGCCCTATTTATTTTTCTCCACATATCTACTAACTCTAATTTTTCTAGATGTCATTCACTTCTCTTTCATCTTTCTTATTTATTTTTTGGTTTGATTTATCTAGTTCTGATAGAGGAAGGATCAGGTCCCCCATTAATATAGTTTTTTTTTTTATCTATTATATCATTGAGCTCCACTAGTTTCTCCTTTAGAAATCTGGATGCTATACCATTTGGTGCATACATGTTGAGTACTGCTATTTCCTCCTTGTCTATACTTCCTTTTATCAGGATTTAATTACCTTCCTATCTCTTTTAACTAGATCTATTTTTACTTTTGCTTTGTCTGATATCATGATTGTGACTCCTGCCTTCTTTTTATCAGTTGATCCCCAATAGATTTGGTTCCATCCTCTTACTTTGAAATTATGCATGTCTACCTTCCTGTGTGTGTTTCTTGTAGATAGCATATGGTATGGTTTGGGTTTCTAATCCACTCTGCTATTCACTTGCATTTTATGGGTGAGTTCATTCCATTCACATTCAGAGTTATGATTACCAGCCATGTATTTCCCAGCATTTTGATTTCCACTCCTATTCTTGCCTTTTCTCCTTTCTCTATTTCCTTCTACATCAATGTTTTGTTTTTAATTGGTCCCCCTAATCGTCACCCTCATTTTACTTCACTTTCTATCCCTTCCCTTCTTATTCCCCTTTTATTTTCTGTATAGTCTTTTTATAGTACCCCCACCCTCTCCCTCCCTTGTACTGCTTCCCTCCCCACCAGTCCATTTGTTACCCTTCTACTTTCCTATAGGGCGCAAATCAATTCTCTGCCCCAATGGATTTGATTGTTCTTCCCCCTTTGAGTCAATTTTAAATCATGAAAGAATTGAATATTTCCTATCTTCAACTTCTTTACCCTTCCTATGTATTGGTGTTCTCCCCATTCCTGCAATGAGATTCTTTGTGAAATATAAACTTACCCCCTTTGGTTTCCTTTCCCATTTCTTTTAGTATCATTCTCTTTTTTTAACTCTAGTTGTATATATACATATGTATATATACACACAAAAATATGTGTGTATGTATACATATGTATACATACACATATATACATACATATACACATATATACATATTACCTATATACATATTTATGTCTTGGCATTTCATCCTATACAGTTTGTCACTGTTCCCTCTAAGTGTAATTCTTCTAGCTGCCCAAGTGATAATAACATTTATTAAGAGTTATCTATGACCTCTTTTCTTATAGGGATACATATCATTTTATCTTATTGGGTCTCTTAAAAAAAGTTCTTTTGTTTATTTTTTTGGTTTTGTTTTTCTTCCCTCCCCCCCCCCTTTCTTAATTACCTTTTGATGATTCTCTTGAGTTCTGTGCTTCGGCATCAAATTTTCTGTTGAGGTCTGGTCTTTTCTTTACAAATGCTTCTATTTTGTTAAATGTCCATACTTTCCCCTGTAATAATGTGGTCAGTTTTGCTGGGTAATTAACTCTTGGTTGTAGACCTGGTTCCCTTGCTTTCTGGAATATCATATTCCATACCTTTCTGTCCTTCAGTTTAGATGCAGCTGGATCCTGTGTTATCCTCACAGTGGTTCCATGGTATCTGAATGACTTCTTAGCAGCTTGTAATATTTTTCCCTTGGTCTGATAGTTCTTGAATTTGGCTATATAATTCCTCAATGTTGTTAATTGGGGGTTAAGTACAGAAGATGATCTGTGGATTCTGTCACTCTCCACTTTTCCCTCTTGTTCTAGAATATTGGGGCAGTTTTCTTGGATTATTTCCTGTAATATGGTGTCCAGGATTTTTCTTTTGTCATGGTCTTCTGGTAGACCAATGGTTTTCTTAAGTTGTCTCTTCTGTAACAATTTTCTAAATCTTCTGTTTTGTGAATGAAGTACTTCATATTTTCCTCAACTTTTTCTTTCTTTTGATTTTGTTTTACAGTATCCTGTTGCCTTATGAAGTTGCTTGCTTCTAGTTGTTGTATTTTGCATATTAAAGATTGGATTTCTTCCCTGCCTTTTTGGTCATCCTTTTCCTTCTGGTCTGATTTTTTTTATAGGTCTTCTTTCATCTTCTCTGCCTCATCTTTCATTTTCTTTGCCTCATCTTTCATCTTCTTTGCCTCATTTTTTTTGTCTCCTTTGCCTCATTTTGAAGCTGATTAATTTTGGCTTTCCAGACACTGTTTTCTGTTTCCAGATGACTTATATTACTTTTTAAGTTCTTTTCCCAGTTGACTTCAGCCTCTCTTAATTGTGCTTTGAATTGTATTTTGAGTTCTTCTAAAACCTGTATCCAATTCACTAGAGTTTCTGTGTTTTGGCTTGATGTTCCTTCATCTTTCTCTGTTGCATTTGCTCTTTGTTCATTGCCTGTATAGGAGCTGTTGAATGTAATATTTTTTTCTTTTTCTGTTGTTTGCTCATTTTTACCCCCATCTTTACTCCCTGCAATTTCCTGTGCTTTTTCTCCTCTCATTTTTTGTGTGTGTGTGTGTGTGTTTGGGCTTTTCTGTCAGCCTTCACTCTTGGAGTTTTGTCAGCAAATCTCTCAGTGCACTCTGTGGGTGAGGAATGTTGGAGCCTGAGCTTCTCTATGCTCTGGAGGCCTTGATGGGATTAAGTGCAGCTTAATTGCTGGATGTGCCCTGAGGCCAAAACCTTGGGAAGAGTGGGGCAATATGAAGTCTTTCTACTGTTGCAAGTAGGCTGCCTGCTCAGCACTCTGTGCTTCTTCTCTAATTGCTTTCCCACCACCTGTTAGATGCTCTGAGCCTGGCACAGCTTTGCCCATAAGGTACTCCCTCCAGACAAGCACCCTTGCCCACCCAGACATTCCAGTTACCGCTGGAGGCTTAGTGCTCTAGGTGGGGGAGGGATCCCAGGACCTTTTTTCTTCCTTCCCCTTAGACCAGAGTGTTCTCAAAGTCCAGCTTTTGGGGGTGTACCTTTTAAGTTGAGTCCAGTATGAGGGTCCCTTGGCTCTGTCTTGTTGTTAGGTTTGATTTTCAGTTCCCTAGGAGCATTTAGTTTGTAATCAGTAAGGAAGAGTTTTCAGAGATCTGAACTTTTGCTGCCTCTACACAGCCTCCTTGACAACATTCTTGACATGTATTTAAAAATCTTGTTGCCTATAAATTTTACCAAGGCCATGAAGGCTTAGGCCATATAAAGAAAATGGAGTCAAGGATACATCATGACTGTATGTGCTATGTTACTTTCAGAAACAGGAAACTTATTTTTGCACTTAAGGTTGATGGGAGAGAGAAATTGATTCTGCATACACATGCACACATATACATGTAGTGTAAAATCACTTCTGACTGTGGGATGTTATGGGATATTCAGCCTATGTCCATAAAAGTGTAGGTCTAGATAGAAAAATTGTCGAGCAAATTGGAAGGAGCAAAAAAGATGGTAAGAAGCAAAATATAGAATGGTAAAATAGGTGGATGGGTAAGTCCTATTATATTGTACATAGTACGTATTTAATCACTGAATTGAATTTAACCGAATTGGATAGAATTGAAAATCATATGGGAAGTTGAGTGGGGCAGAATTAGGTTGTTGGGTGGCATAGATTTAGGTTGATGAGTAAAGTAGAAAATTAATTTAGCACAATGGAAGACAACATTTTTTTATTGTAAACATTCACTTAAAGTATTATGGAAGAGAATGTTATCTTTAACTGGCAATAGTAACATTCTTCTTGATAATGTAGGTAGTATTGCTAAAGCTAATATTGCTATCAGAAGTTACTGCTATCTTTGAGGTACAAAACACTGAAAGGCAACATCCTAAAGTGAATGAAAATACATCCATTTCATAGTGAAGTAAAAATTCTACTGGCATAAAGCCAAAGCATATTTTTGGATAAGATTTTGTTTAGCGGACTTCCGGTTACGATGGCGGCTTAGAGAAAGCTAAAGTTCAGATCTCTGGAAAACCCTTCCCGACCGATCTCAAACTATAAGCTCCTAAGGCGCCGAAATTCAAAACGATCAACAGCACAGACCCTGGGAACCCTCCTCCTGGACCTGGACCCGGATTAAAAGGTACGGCTCCCCTCAAAAGCCAGAACCCAAGATCACTCGGACCTAAGGGGTAGGAGCGCAGAGTCCAAGGCTCCGGGAAGCCGCAGCCCGGCCCAGCTCAGAGAGCAGGGTCATCGGAAACAACAACCCTCAGGGCCTTCTATTCGAGTCCCAGTGAAAGTTACTGCCTGGGGCTCCCGCTGCAGAGAGCGGGTCAAAACAACAGCAACCCTCAGGGCGGGCAAGACAGCCTCACGGGCTGGATCCTGCTATCCAAGTCTCAGTGAAAGTCCCTGCTCTCGGAGCTTGGGGAAGCTGCAGCCCATCCCCCCGCAGGCCTATGAAACAGCCTCACGGCCAGCTATTCTGAAGGCAACTTCCGGAAAGCGAGCCGGGTGGAGAGTGTGGCCTCGTGGTCCGACCCTTCCATTCCAGTTCCAGTGAGGCATATTCAGTTTAACCCAGGGAAAGCTCATAGACAATCTGCCCAGGACTAAAGCCTCTGAACACCAGACAGAGATAAGAAAAGCTAATCCTCCACATTCAGAGATGGCAAACTCCACAGAAGCACAGAAGCCCCAAAATACCAAGAAAAATAAGAAGAAAGGGGCGACTTTGGACACATTCTATGGAGCCAAAATACAAAATACAGAGCAGATAGAAGAAGATATACAAGAAAATGCTTCAAAATCTTCCAAAGGAAATGGAAACTCTCCACAAAACCATGAAGAATTTGAATCAGAAATGACCAAAAAGATGGAAGCCCTCTGGGAGGAAAAGTGGGAAATAATGCAAAAGAAATTCACGCACCTACAAAACTAGTTTGACCAAACTGTAAAAGAAAACCAGGCTTTAAAGCAAGAACTAATAAAGCAAAGCCAAAACACCAAGAAATTAGAAGAGAACATAAAATATCTCACCGACAAGGTGATAGATCTGGAAAATAGAGGGAGAAGAGAGAATTTAAGAATAATTGGACTCCCAGAAAAGCCAGAAATAAACACCAAACTGGACATGGTGATACAAGATATAATCAAAGAAAATTGCCCAGAGATTCTAGAACAAGGGGGCAATACAGCCACTGACAGAGCTCACAGAACACCTTCTACACTAAACCCCCAAAAGACAACTCCCAGGAATGTAATTGCCAAATTCCAAAGCTATCAAACAAAAGAAAAAATCCTACAGGAAGCCAGAAAAAGACAATTTAGATATAAAGGAATGCCAATCAGGGTCACACAAGACCTTGCAAGTTCTACTCTGAATGATCGTAAGGCATGGAACATGATCTTCAGAAAGGCAAGAGAGCTGGGTCTCCAACCAAGAATCAGCTACCCAGCAAAACTGACTATATACTTCCAAGGGAAAGTATGGGCATTCAACAAAATAGAAGACTTCCAACTCTTTGCAAAGAAAAGACCAGAGCTCTGTGGAAAGTTTGATACCGAAAATCAAAGAGCAAGGAATACCTGAAAAGGTAAATATTAAGGAAAGGGGAAAAATGTTATCTTCTTCTTTTACTCAAACTCTCTTCTATAAGGACTACATTTATATCAATCTATGTATACTAATATGTGGGGAAAATGTAATGTATAAATAGGGGGTAAAGAAAGACCAAGTAGAATAATCGTTCTCACACAAAGATTCACATGGGAAGGGGAGGGGAAGAAAACTCCTATAAGAAGGAGAGGAAGAGAGGGGGGGTTATTTAAACCTCAATCTCAGGGAAATCAACTCTGAGAGGGAAAAACATCCAGATCCATTGGGATCTTGAATTCTATCTTACCCAACAAGGGTAAGGAGAAGGGAAAACCAAGGGGGGGAGGGGGAGAGGGAGAACAAAAAGGGAGGGAAAGAGAGGGGGGAGGGGGAGGGAACAAAAAGAGAGGGACTAAAAAGGGAAACATCAAGGGAGGGGACAAAGGGGACTGATTCAAAGTAAATCACTGGACTAAAAGGTAGAGCCAAAGAAGAAAAGGTTAGAATTAGGGAAGGCAATCAAAATGCCAGGGAGTCCACAAATGACAATCATAACTTTGAACGTGAATGGGATGAACTCACCCATAAAACGTAGACGAATAGCAGAATGGATTAGAATCCAAAACCCTACCATATGTTGTCTTCAAGAAACACACATGAGGCGGGTTGACACCCACAAGGTCAGAATTAAAGGATGGAGTAAGACCTTCTGGGCCTCAACTGATAGAAAGAAGGCAGGAGTGGTAATCATGATATCTGATAAAGCCAATGCAAAAATAGACCTGATCAAAAGGGATAGGGAAGGTAATTATATTTTGTTAAAAGGGACTCTAGACAATGAGGAAATATCATTAATCAACATGTATGCACCAAATAATATAGCACCCAAATTTCTAATGGAGAAACTAGGAGAATTGAAGGAAGAAATAGACAATAAAACCATACTAGTGGGAGACTTAAACCAACCATTATCAAATTTAGATAAATCAAATAAAAAATAAATAAGAAAGATGTAAAGGAGGTGAATGAAATCTTAGAAAAATTAGAATTAATAGACATATGGAGAAAAATAAATAGGGATAAAAAGGAATACACCTTCTTCTCAGCACCACATGGCACATTCACAAAAATTGACCATACCTTAGGTCACAGAAACATAGCACACAAATGCAAAAAAGCAGAAATAATGAATGCAGCCTTCTCAGATCACAAGGCAATAAAAATAATGATTAGTAATGGTACATGGAAAACCAAATCTAAAACCAATTGGAAATTAAACAATATGATACTCCAAAACCGTTTAGTTAAAGAAGAAATCATAGAAACAATTAATAATTTCATCAAGGAAAATGACAATGGCGAAACATCCTTTCAAACCTTTTGGGATGCAGCCAAAGCAGTAATCAGAGGTAAATTCATATCCCTGAATGCTTATATTAACAAACAAGGGAGAGCAGAGATCAATCAATTGGAAATGCAATTGAAAAAACTCGAAAGCGATCAAATTAAAAACCCCCAGCAGAAGACCAAATTAGAAATCCTAAAAATTAATAAAATCGAAAGTGATAGAACTATTGATTTAATAAATAAGACAAGAAGCTGGTACTTTGAAAAAACAAACAAAATAGACAAAGTACTGGTCAATCTAATTTAAAAAAGGAATGAAGAAAAGCAAATTCACAGCATTAAAGATGAAAAGGGGGACAGCACCTCCGATGAAGATGAAATTAAGGCAATCATTAGAAATTACTTTGCCCAATTATATGGCAATAAATACACCAATTTAGGAGAAATGGATGAATATATACAAAAATACAAACTGCCTAGACTAACAGAAGAGGAAATAGAATTCTTAAATAATCCCATATCAGAAATTGAAATCCATCAAGCCATCAAAGAACTTCCTAAGAAAAAATCCCCAGGGCCTGATGGATTCACCTGTGAATTCTATCAAACATTCAGAGAACAGTTAATCCCAATACTATACAAACTATTTGACATAATAAGCAAAGAGGGAGTTCTACCAAACTCCTTTTACGACACAAACATGGTACTGATTCCAAAACCAGGCAGGTCAAAATCAGAGAAAGAAAACTATAGACCAATCTCCCTAATGAATATAGATGCAAAAATCTTAAATAGGATACTAGCAAAAAGACTCCAGCAAGTGATCAGAAGGATCATTCACCATGATCAAGTAGGATTCATACCAGGGATGCAGGGCTGGTTCAACATTAGGAAAACCATCCACATAATTGACCACATCAACAAACAAACCAACAAGAACCATATGATTATCTCAATAGACGCAGAAAAAGCCTTTGATAAAATACAACACCCATTCCTATTAAAAACACTAGAAAGCATAGGAATAGATGGGTCATTCCTAAAAATAATAAACAGTATATATCTAAAACCAACAGCTAATATCATCTGCAATGGGGATAAACTAGATGCATTCCCAATAAGATCAGGAGTGAAACAAGGATGCCCATTATCACCTCTACTATTTGACATTGTACTAGAAACACTAGCAGTAACAATTAGAGAAGATAAAGGAATTGAAGGCATCAAAATAGGCAAGGAGGAGACCAAGTTATCACTCTTTGAGGATGACATGATGGTCTACTTAAAGAATCCTAGAGATTCAACCAAAAAGCTAATTGAAATAATCAACAACTTTAGCAAAGTTGCAGGATACAAAATAAACCCACATAAATCATCAGCTTTTCTATATATCTCCAACACAGCTCAGCAGCAAGAACTAGAAAGAGAAATCCCATTCAAAATCACTTTAGACAAAATAAAATACCTAGGAATCTACCTCCCAAGACAAACACAGGAACTATATGAACACAACTACAAAACACTCTCCACACAACTAAAACTAGACTTGAACAAATGGAAAAACATTAACTGCTCATGGATAGGACGAGCCAATATAATAAAAATGACCATCCTACCCAAACTTATTTATCTATTTAGTGCCATACCCATTGAACTACCAAAATACTTCTTCACTGATTTAGAAAAGACCATAACAAAGTTCATTTGGAAGAACAAAAGATCAAGGATATCCAGGGAAATAATGAAAAAAAAAACACACATATGATGGGGGTGTTGCAGTCCCTGACCTAAAACTATATTACAAAGCAGCAGTCATCAAAACAATTTGGTACTGGCTAAGAAACAGAAAGGAAGATCAGTGGAATAGACTGGGGGAAAGCGACCTCAGCAAGACAGTATACGATAAACCCAAAGATCCCAGCTTTTGGGACAAAAATCCACTATTCGATAAAAACTGCTGGGAAAATTGGAAGACAGTGTGGGAGAGACTAGGAATAGATCAACACCTCACACCCTACACCAAGATAAATTCAAAATGGGTGAGTGACTTAAACATAAAGAAGGAAACCATAAGTAAATTGGGTAAACACAGAATAGTATACATGTCAGACCTTTGGGAGGGGAAAGGCTTTAAAACCAAGCAAGACTTAGAAAGAGTCACAAAATGTAAAATAAATAATTTTGACTACATCAAACTAAAAAGCTTTTGTACAAACAAAACCAATATAACTAAAATCAGAAGGGAAACAACAAATTGGGAAAAAATCTTCATAGAAACCTCTGACAAAGGTTTAATTACTCATATTTATAATGAGCTAAATCAATTGTACAAAAAATCAAGCCATTCTCCAATTGATAAATGGGCAAGGGAAATGGATAGGCAGTTCTCAGATAAAGAAATCAAAACTATTAACAAGCACATGAAGAAGTGTTCTACATCTCTTATAATCAGAATGATGGAAATCAAAACAACTCTGAGGTATCACCTCACACCTAGCAGATTGGCTAACATAACAGCAAAGGAAAGTAATGAATGCTGGAGGGGATGTGGCAAAGCAGGGACATTAATTCATTGCTGGTGGAGTTGTGAACTGATCCAACCATTCTGGAGGGCAATTTGGAACTATGCCCAAAGGGCGACAAAAGAATATCTACCCTTTGACCCAGCCATAGCACTGCTGGGTCTGTACCCCAAAGAGATAATGGACACAAAGACTTGTACAAAAATATTCATAGCTGCGCTCTTTGTGGTGGCCCAAAACTGGAAAACGAGGGGATGCCCATCAATTGCGGAATGGCTGAACAAACTGTGGTATATGTTGGTGATGGAATACTATTGTGCTCAAAGGAATAATAAAGTGGAGAAGTTCCATGGAGACTGGAACAACCTCCAGGAAGTGATGCAGAGCGAGAGGAGCAGAACCAGGAGAACATTGTACACAGAGACTAATACACTGTGGTATAATCGAATGTAATGGACTTCTCCATTAGTGGCGGTGTAATGTCCCTGAACAACTTGCAGGGATCCAGGAGAAAAAAACACCATTCATAAGCAAAGGATAAACTATGGGAGTGGAAACACCGAGAAAAAGCAACTGCCTGAATACAGAGGTTGAGGGGACATGACAGAGGATAGACTCTAAATGAACACTCTAATGCAAATACTATCAACAAGGCAATGGGTTCAAATCAAGAAAACATCTAATGCCCAGTGGACTTACGAGTCGGCTATGGGGGGTGGGGGGAGGAAAAGAAAATGATCTATGTCTTTAACGAATAATGCTTGGAAATGATTAAATAAAATATATTAAAAAAAAAGATTTTGTTTAGCGCTTTAAATTTAACTAGCTGGAATTCTTTAAGTATTATGCTATTCAACATTTTGAAATAAAGGTTTTGTCTTTTAATTGAAAATCTGCACTTCATCATAAAGATGGAACAAAATACATTTGGCTGAGTTATTTTTGGGAAAAGCAGGGTGTTTTAAAAGAATTATATTCTTAAAATTCAACAAATATAGACTTCAAATTTTCTTCTAAGTGTGGCAACCTAAGGTCATATAGAAAAACAGGTCAAGATGGATGAAAAAACACTTAACCTTACATATGGTACCCTGGACAGAGGGACAAGCCTGGTTTCAAGAATACCTGAGGCACAATCCAACCACAGACTTACAAACTGTGGGATTCTAAGCAAGTTACAATTTCCAAATGCCTCAATTTCCTCAACTGTAAAATGGGAATTTTTAAAATCTACTCTGATTCTTATCCATGTTTGTCCAGAAAGTCTTCATAGAGACTGTCCTATAGGTCTTTTTTTTTTCATTTGCTGTGTGTCAGTGTGGAACTTACCCTCATTCTTACCCTTATTTGACAACTAGATCTCCATTATTATATATGGTTCCTTGATGAATCCTCTTCTACAACTTCCTGTGCATTATATCATTTTTGGAAATATGCTTCATTTTTCTTGTGTCCGTTATGAATTCTAGGTAGTCTAGATTGAGGGATGAGTCTGAGGGAAGGCAAAGAGGGGAGATGTTTCTAATAGTGGCTAGGAATATAAAAAAAATAAAACAGTCTCTGACTTCAAGAAATTTACATGATGTTAGAGGAAAAGTGCATTATTATACACAAGAGAAAGCAAAAAGAAATTCAAAATAAATTCAAAATGGTTGCTAGGCTAAAGAAGATGGGAAACAGAGTAGGGGTAGGGGAAGAAAGGACATGATATAGAATGTGAAGTTTCAGCTGAGCTTAGAAATAAGTTAGATATTCTAAGATTGGCAGGGAATGACTTGGGGGAAGAGAAAATGCTATATACAGGCATGGAAATAGGGAACCAAGAACCAAGAACATGTGATTAGCATGTAATAAGTCCAGAGTAGTGGATTAAAGGCAAATAATGAATGGTTTTAATTGACATTTATTTGATCTCAGTGGTCATAGGGACTTTCTGGTCATAAGAACAATATGATCAAATCTGAACTTTGGGAAAATCACTGACAGCTATGTGGCGAAGAGGAAGAAGAGGCTTGGAAGAGGCCAAACAATTAGAAAACTTTCATAATAGTTTATCAGAGAGATGACAAAGGCCTGTGTAAAGGGATGCTATTCTGAATGGAGAGAAGAGGAGAGATGCAAGAGATGAGGCACCTGTTGATTATTTACAGAGACTAAGAACGAAGAGTTAGTAACTCTAAAGTAGGAATTAAGTTTCATTTATCTTCAATTTTTTTGTATTTACTTTCTTTGTTTATATTTGTGTATATATATATGTATATATATATACATATATATATATATATATATATATATATATATCCTCCCACTTGATTGCTAATTCTTCAAAGGCACGGAGTATTTTCTGCTTTGTCTTTGTATCTCACAGCCTATCGCAATTGTCTTGTACAGTTAATGCTTAATAAATGTTATTTCAATTTAATTAAATGTGAGCCCACTATGTAGGGATCATCATATATTCTTTCTTTCTAGAAATAAGGCAGAGGTCTTAACCAAGCAAACTGCGTTTTTAACAATTAATTTATTTAGTTTTGCGATAATACAAAAAAATCTTTGGGTATTAGATATAAGATTAGAACACTAAAAACAATCTCTGAAGATGAGAAATCGTGATTAATGCTCAATTTTTTTCTGGGGAAAAAGCCATTATCAATTTCATCACTTCCAAAGTATCTGCAAATTACTGCCATAGACATATTATGGGCCCACAGAGTCATTTCATAAGCAATAAGAATGTAACATATTCAGTAAACAACTTTTAGATATTCAATTCCATGACTAAGGAACCAAATGCCAAGGATATTGATAGCATATCACAAATTTTCCTTACTAAGTTTTACAGATTTTTAGAAACAATTAGAATTGAAAAGTCTCAAATCTATAACACCAAATGGAAAATTTAAAGAACTAAAACAATATAAAATACGTTATGTATGGCTATAGACTTTTGCTATTTAGTTTCTAGAAATTCTATGTGAATATATTCTAATATGGATAATTTAATCTTAGGGAACTTTTATAATCTAGTTCTCTACAACTAATTCACTCAAACCATGCTTAATTTCCTTCCTATCCAAGTAGTCTTGAAATCTGCCTTTTTACTGCCCTATTTCTTTCCATCCGGTAGAGTGTCCTTCATACTAGGTATTAAAATTTATCCCTGAAAGCATTCATCTACTCAATTCTGGAACTCTTGCACTGAAGCTGAGCTGTATTAATTGGTCAATGAGTACAAACTCACCAGTCATATGTACTAATCCTAGGTCAGTGTTATAGCCTATTCAGTCATCTACCTAGCTATCTGACTAACACTGCTTTCCACCTCTTTTTTTTTTTAGCATAGTAATTAAATTAATACCACTTTTGCTTCAGGAAAGAAATTGTCAATCAATTGTCTTCAGTGAAGAACAAATGCTTCCCTGGCCACCCTATATCAGTGTTGGAGAAGATGTCACCTGAGCCTGGGTGTGCTTGAGGCAAATCATCCATTTCATCTTGTTCCCCCTCTCCACCACACCTGAAGACATTTTTTTGAATGCCCCATTCCTCTTTTCAGCAGACCAGTGTGAGCACTTCTCTCCATTATCTGGGATGATGTAGAGGAGGGTGGCTCAGAGGTGGCTTGAAGGTGCAGTTCGGGCATGCAGTCTCTAAAAGGTTTGTCAATAGTTCCCTATATATATTCTTCCTCTCTGCCTAAGAATTCAAGCTCTTTAAGGGTAGAAATTATATTATTTTCATATTTGTAACCCTGAAACTTAGCAGAATGCTTGGTACATATTACAAGACCAACAAACTCATTTTTCATTCATTTATCATTCTATTTGAAAACAACAGGACATTTAAGATGTCAGGTGTATTTTTTTTTTTGATCCAGACCCATGGCTTCCTTGGGTGTCTGGAACTCACAGTCCAGAAACTATCACCACTATCTGCAAACTTTCTCTACTTCTTAAAGGTAATCATCTATGGATTGCTGAGTTTAGGGATATAGTTTCATTTTATCATTCAACTCCTATAGCAATGGAAAATGTTCTAAGATACAGAACAGTCTATGTTTTATGTACTTGTGGACTGTGGTGTGCTTGTAAATGATTAACAATCAGCTCTCTTTAAAAATGTATGCACAAGACACATTTAATTTTAATCTGCATTATTAATGTTTTCCCCATCTCTATCCTCGATCTAGAAAATCTATAAATCAAGCCCTAATTTATGCCACTTGCCAATTTCTGAGGGGTAAATGCTCCCACTGAAAATTTAATAACCATTTCTTAAGAACCAGTTAGAACTGATGCTAGCAAACCTCGGCTTCTGGGAATTCTCCACTATCACAAGAGCAGCCCCTATGTACACAATGACACTTTCCAAAAGAATATAAGAAAGAATTGGAGCCAGGTGCTCTGGGAGCCAGGGACTGTGGTAGGGCAAAAGAGGAGGCAATTGAAGAATACATTATTTTTTCTTTGCAGACAGAATTCAGCACCATAATGTGTGATCAGAGTTTTAACTTCTGTGAGTGACTTTAAAAGGCTTTGGCTTATAAATTATATATAAACTATGTCATGTAACTATGATAGTATTTTACATGCTGCAAAATTTATCTTTATGTCTCAAGTTCCAATTCCCTCTTGCACTTATTCCCACCTCCTAGCCCTAAGAATAACAAAATCATCCATAAAATAGAATGACAAAAGTACATTTAAAAACACATATGATTATAGTCTTGTTTTATTTTAGGGCATATTTAATATCTAATGAAATCACTGTTATAGTTACAAGTAGAAGTCTAGGCAAAATGTACAATGATGAATTTAGAAGTAAGAAAAGTCCAGATTCTTTTGAATATCCATAATTTCACTAGTGTGAATATCCCTTTCTTTGAGGCAAATCATTTATTTTATACTGTGTCTATCCATGTTTTCCCACAAATTCCCATATTTCTTAAGGTTGAAATAGCATTAATGGGTAGGGTCTCTTTGTTAAACATAGGTGTAAATCATTCTTTAAAACATTTCATAATTCTAAAGTAATACCTTTGATAATTTTTTGGAACACTGAAATTATTTTATTGACACAAGGAACTCCTAATCAGTTCCTATAATCTCAGTCCTCGCTATAATTCTGAGTATCACTAGCATTATAATACTAGCGATTCTAAGGGATGCTAGGAGATCAAGCGAATTGTCCAAGGTCAAAGGGCTAGAATATCAGAAGCAGGACTTGAAATGGGGTTTTCTTGATACTGAAGATGGCCCAATATCCACTGATGAACCACATTTTTTCTATTTTTAGTGTTGTGGTGAGTATTTCAGCCAATTATCAATTAGGAAGTAGAGAAAATTGGAAGGCTATAGGAAATATTCTGAAGAAATAATGAAGACAAAGATAGCAAGAACTGATAATATTACTGAGTATCACAAGCTCCATGTCATATATTTAGCATAACTAAATGGCCTGGTGAATGTACTACTGAACCTGGGGTGAGAAAGACATTAGTTCAATTCCTCCCTGTCACTAATTGGTCATGAGACCCTGGGCTGGTGATTTAATCTCTCTTGATCTCAGTTTTCCTATGTGTAAAATGAGTATAATAATGTCCTGTACTTCACAGGGATGCTATGAGGCTATGTGAAGCATTTGTGATTAGATCAGTCTGCAATAAAGACAAGATGTCCTCTTAGCCAAGTGAACAAATATATACATGTGCACATGCATGCACACACTCACACACACAAAGTAATCCCATTCCATTTTGATGAAACATATGTAATCATATTAGGTCAGAAGTCTGTCTTCCTATAGTAAATGTTCTAATTCTGCCCTTTAAGGCTAAATCAGCTGTGTTCTTCTATAGCATGAACAAGGTATCCTCAGAAATAAGAGAGCCCTACCTCTTGAAGTGATTAGATTACCACCAAGGACTTTCAAAGCCAGAAAATGGAAAAATCAGAAAATATTAAAGTTTCAGAAATTTCATAGTATCATAGTTATGTGACACAGATTTTTAGTTCAAACTAGAATCTTAATAGTATGCTCTCTTCATCATCATCCCTGACAAGTATTTACTCAGCCTTAGTTTGAATATGATTTGATAAAGATCACACTGTTTTCCAAAGCAAACATTTTGAGACAAAAATAATTGGAATTTTTTTCCTTGTAAAATTATACTTTTGTCTTTGCAAATTTCTTCCATTTTTTCCTAATTCTGTCCTCTAAAACCAAAGAGAACAAGTTTAATCCTTCTTCCATATAACAATCCCTTAAATACCTGAAGATAGTTTTCATTCAACTGGTGCTACTGTGCTATTCTCTGCCCCCTTCATTGTCCTGGGCACTCTACTGTGAATGAATTATTATTGTCAAGTTCCCTTCTAAAATGTAACCATCACAGATGCATATACTACTTGAGACAGAATTTGATAAAGGCAGAATACATCTAACCTCTCTTACTCTGGACACTACATTTCTTATAATGCCTATCATTGCATTTATTTTGGCTGGCATTTAAATTGACCTATATTGAAATTTCAGTTTATTTAGTATATATACTGTTCATGGGGCTGTGAATTGGTCCAGCCATTCTGGGAGAGAAGTTTGGAATTATATTTAAAAATCACTAAGTTATGCATAATCTTTGACCTGAATGGTATACAGTAATATACCATGTACAAAGAGAGCAAAGGAAAAGAACCTATATGTGCAATATTTATATCATCTCCCTTTTAAAAGGAAAAGAACAGGAAAATAAGAGGGAGTCCATAAATTGGGGAATTGATAAATTATGACACATTTGCTTCATAAGTGCCATAAGAATTAATGAATGGATAATAAACTTTTAAAACCCTATGCAGAAAGCATTGTTCCAAGTGTGAGGAAGACAAATAGAAAAGTAAAACAATACCTGCAGTCAAGGAGATAACATTCTAAAGTAGGAGAAGAGATATGGTGTATTGGCAAAAACAAAAATAGCAATGCTTTTCTTACCATTGCTTCCATTGATTAAATCATATCCTTTTATGAAATTGAGCTTTTTGATAATGCCAAAGACTTTGGTTAGAAGAATATTCTTTTCTGGGTCTTCAAATGTATAAGCAATTACTAGCTTTCATCTCCATAGGATTTCTCCCATGATTAGTGCAACAGAATGGAAAAACTGTCATTCCCAAGGTGTTGGGATTCTGAGCCCTGGGCTATCATCATTTGTGTCTAGGGGAGAGGTGGTAATTTGATTGGTGATGATTTGATTTTCCTACACATGCTTTCTTCTGAATCTCCTCCCCATGATGCTTTGATGACTCAAAGTAGATTGATTTAGCTGATCCATGAGTGGCACTTGATGGAGGTGGTTGACCATTTCAACAAGAGTTCCTTCCAAGTCTATGAGGATGCTACTGGAAGCAGGGCTTCCAACTGGAGAGTGGTATATTTGGGATGGGAAAGGAGCAAAGTTACACTGGAAATATTGGGGACCTCTTGCAGGGGGGAAGATGGGAAGAAATTGGAAATTATAAAAATGTGGGTGTTATACAAAATGAGGTCTCAGCTTTTGAACTATGAGGAAACCTGTGGTCCTTGGCCTTTCCTCAGTAAGTCAATGTTAGCTTGAGGAGACATATACTCAAGGGAAGTTGGATAATGCTAGAATTGGGAGTAACACAGAGAGCTTTAGATGGTTCATCTACCAATAAAGTCTTGTAGGTTTTTAAAAGGTTCTTACATAAATTTATCAGGGGTAGATATTTTGGGAAGAGAATGACAATCTTGGACCTTGGGACTGTTGTTGATACCTCCTAGTAGTCTGAGAGAAGACTCCTTAGAGAATTGGCAGCTAAACCCATGGGAAAGCCAGCTTTGAAATATTGCTGCTGGTGTTATTCTGATAAAATTAAATGGAGGTTCTGTACTACTGCCAAGGCTTCTTATTTTCCTAGGATAGAGAGATTACTTGGTTCTGATTTGACTAAATTCCTTTTTTCTAATCTTGTTGTCATTGTGGTCTTTACTGCTATCACTATCCTCAGTATTATTTTGCTGCTTGATACTATTTGGCAATACCAGACTTATCAGACGTCCTCCAGTTCTCTGCGTGCTACTCTCTTTTGTTGCAGTAGATTTTGGCAGTCCTTATTTCTTAGGTTCTCATCCTCGCCAGTTTTCTAGTCACTCTATGGGAAAATTTTTGGCCGTGATTGTTCATATTTGTCTTCCTGTTTCACACTGAAATATTTTCTTTGTGTCTGCCTTGGTAGATAAATGTGGACAGTTTCCTATTTCCTCTATTTTCAAGTTACAATCTTCTGAAACAGTTCACAAATTTAGCCCTTGTTAGGTGTACTCTATCCCTGATTGAGAATGCATCTTTGCTGTATCTTAAGCTGTAGCCCAGAATTACAAATCATATTCTCATACACTAACTTCCTAATTACCTGTTGCTTCTCTATGGAAGCCTCTATTTTCAATTAGTAAATTATGGTTTGGAGATTGATGAACAGGGAAGTGTCTTATTGTATGACAAAGCCTGCTACAAAAACCGACAAACATAAACAACTGATTTGTATCAAAGCTCTAAGACAAAAGCTTCCATTATATCCTCTCTGTCTGAAGGTCTTAAGAAGAAATTAACTTTCAATTCTTTTCT
This sequence comes from Monodelphis domestica, assembly GCF_027887165.1. NCBI lineage: Eukaryota > Metazoa > Chordata > Mammalia > Didelphimorphia > Didelphidae > Monodelphis > Monodelphis domestica. The sequence continues at coordinate 248,374,267 of NC_077233.1, forward strand.
CTCCCTCAGCAGTCTGAAACAGCTTTGACCATATTTCTTTTTCCAGTCTTTTTCCCCATTGCCTCCTGACCTATTAGATGATTTACAGCTGGTCATTATTGTATTCTGCTCATTATTTTGGCTATATATGATATAAATTTGGCATTCCTATTTCTGATTTCTCTTTTAAACCATTCAGAAATAGGGTGTTGTTCTAGGTTCTCACATTTCAAAGTGTCTTCTGCCCCAGCAAGTGTTTATATCATTTTCTTTCATTTTGCAGTTTTTATTCATAGATATCAGAACTCATTCACTAGATGTGGAGGCCATATTTCCATCTGTTACTGTTTTATTTTTTCTGTTCATTTATCTATTTCTATTAAAGGTCTTTAAAATTTCTTCTTCCTGGAATCTTTGGTACTTTCAGACTCTCCCCATGTCCCTTATTTTCTCTCAATCACTTCTGATTCCCTCCCATCTGATCATGTTTTTCTTGGGGTACTCATTTCAAAATGTTTCAGCCTTCTCCCAAACTGGGGAAATGACAGGTCGCCAACCTCTGCTCCAGCTGAATTTTGGGTGGTCAGAATTGGTTCCAGATTGGAAGCTGTGCTTTTCTCACTTTTGATGCAATAGTCATAGTACCCCATATGTCTTTTCCTGGTGACCTGTCCTGCTCCCTCTTTTCCTTAGTTCTCTGTCCCGATACTGAGCAGCTCAGAGCTTATTATCACTAGTAGTTTAGAGGTTATTTTTCCTGGCAATGGCTGAATCTGCTTTTCCTGGTATTTGCTAAGGCTACTTTCCACAACATCAGAGTTGGTGCTTCTGGGTTTTAATCTCCAGCAGATTGCTGCTTCTAAAATGCTATGGTCAAGCTGGCTATTGTGACCTCAGGTAACTTTCATAGCCAGGTGCTGCGGTTCTATGATGCTGGAAACATACCACAAAAGACAAAAGGACACTGAGGTGTATGGGGTGATATTGATATTTGCATGTTATGTCTGCTAGCAGCCTCTCTGCTCATAGTATGGGAGTGTGGAAAAAGGTGCTGAATGAGATCAGAATCAGTGAGAATATGTTCCTGTGCATTTTTTGTTTTTGTTTTGTTTCTTCTGTGTTTTTTTAATATCTTCCTAATCCATGGAAACAAATGAGATTGCTTTATCTTTGGTGCATAATTCCTATTTTGGAGATATTTGAGAGGTCATGAGAATCTGAGAAAATGTGTAGTCTACCATACTTTTGCTAATGTCTAGTCTCTGGCCAGGTATATTACTTTAATTAGATTTCTTTGATTCATAGTTAACGGACTCCCAACCAAGTCCTAATAAACACAAAAAGTTGCTATTAGATATTTTTTCATTTGAAAGTTCTTAGGTAGAAATTTATTTCTTGCATGTCTCAGTTATTCCTGGCATTAGTCTCCTTTTTAAGCTAATCAGACTTCAGAATCTCCAGCATTCTTGCTATTTTATGTTTAATATGTTTGGGTACAATAAAGCTTAGATCCTAGGATTCTAGTTTCCTGCCTTTCATTCTGCTCCCACACCATTCAATTCAACAAACTTTTATTTAGTGCTTATTATATTCAAGGCACTATACTTGGTATTAGATATACAAAGGCAAAAGAAAAACAGATTCTGTCCTCAATCTTAATTTCTACTGGGAGGATGCAGTCGGTACACAGATAAATAAATAAAAGATTCAGGAGGGAAGAGACCACTAACTATTAAAGAGATAAGGAAAGACTTCTTTCAGGTAATACAGTCTAAGCTAAGTCATGAAGGAAGCAAAGAATGCTATAATCTCAGAGTTCATTTTTATTCAATCCCTAGTGAAGGAGTCATAAAGGAGGCAAAAGAATAAAAGATTCACAGTTGGAAGGAACCTTAGATGTTATCTAAATTGAAAAAAAAGGACCACAAAATAAAAAATTCCAGAATAATTTTCTTAGCCCATTATATCAATATCAAGGGCAGAGAAGGAGAGTCAGAGGTGAAGTGGCTTAGCAATAGTGATGACAGAAAAAAGAAGATTATTATAATATTATTAAATGTAGCAATGAGAACAAGAGAAAGTTCAGAAGAAAACCCAGAAAAACAGTACTTTCTCTATATACGTATATCTAGATAGATATAGATAGATAAATAACACATATACACACATATATATAGTATATTAAATATAGTAAATTAAATATAAATAAATAAATAAATAAAAATTAAATATAGTATATTAAATAAATATTAGAGAATTTAACACTGATTTTTAAAAAAATTGAGTTCCAAATTTTTCCCTCTCTCTTCTCTCCCTCATTGCTTGAGAAGGCAAGCAATATATTGATTATGCATGTGAAGTCATGAAAAACATATATCCAAACATTGTGGCAAAAGAAAAGAAAAAAACAAGAAAAATAAAGTGCAAAGTGTATTGCTTCATGACACATGTAAAACCCAGTGGAACTGCTTGCTGGTTACAGAATGATGGTGGGAAGAGGGGAGGGAAAGAACATGAATCGTGTAACCATGGGAAAATATTCTAGATCAATTAATTAAATAAAAATTTTCAAATAAAAAAGAATTGCTTCAATCTGTACTCAAAATTCACCAGTTCTTTCTGGATGTAGATGGATAGCATTTTCATCATAAGTCCTTTGGTATTTTCTTGGATCATTGTCTTGTTCAGAATAGCTAAATTGATCTCTATTACTATTGCTTTATAAATGGTCTCTTGGTTCTGCTCATTTTATTTTGCATCAGTTCATATAAGACTTCTCAGGTTTTTTTCTGAAAACCATTCAAGTGGGAGAATTTTGAAAGTAATTTATATAATACACAAAAGGACTGAGTCAAATATTTATGTTCAAGTAGCATCCTACGTGTGTGTGATACTGTTATAAATTGATGAAGACCAGAATTTATAAGTAAACCAGGCATCTTTATAAAGACAACTGGACATTATAGAAAAGAGTTTTTAAAACTGAAAATCTCAAAGAAGAGGGAGTACACAAAGCACAGAGTGGGGTAAATGAATACAAAATGATTGCTAGAAATTTGATAATGGGGCTAGCAACAACCTCCCTCACCTTCTCTCATGGGACAAAGAAGGGCTCTTGGAATTCAGGTGCAAGATAGTGACCCGGACTTTGGACAGCAAACCAGATATCCTTGAAGGGCAACTTGATGGTTAAAAATAACAGGCTCAGCTCCATTTCTTTCTCCCATAGTTTGCACACAGTTTCTGAGGAAAGTAAAAATTCTTTAAGGAAGAAAGGATCAATGATTATAAGGAGAACTGGATTTCTAAAATTAAGCCATTACAGATCAGCTGAATTTTGAACTAAGTTCAGAAACAGAGCCACAACTTAAGCAATTATAGGGAGCAGATAAGAACAAGACTTTGGTCCCCAGCTCAGACTTGTGACCAGTCCAAAGCCTCTTCTAAAAATGGAAGTCCTGCTAAAAGAGTGGTAGGACTAAATTCATTTCCACACTATGTACATGGAACTTCTTTTTTTAAAAGAGGTTATCTAACAGCCTTTTTATTTTAGTGATGGGGATCAGGCCCAGAAAGGTTAAGTGACTTGCCCCCCAAAATAGAGAAAATGACAGAACTGCAATTTAATTCCAGATATTTCTAATACAAATCCAGTGCCCTTTCCACTCTACTACTACCTGACAACACCTGTGCCTCAAGGACTAGTCAGTATAAATGTCATTTCTTTCCTGAAGTCTAGCTTGATTCAAGGAAATTGATGGGATTTTTATTCTCTATTGTCCTAAGCACCGTGTGCCTCTCTCATGATATTTACTGCTTTATATTAGTGAGGCAATATTATGTGGTAGAAAGAGTATGGGTTCTGATGGAGGACCTAGACTGAAATACTTATTCTGTTAATATCTATGTGAATTCAGGGTAGTCACTTTATCTTTGGGCATGAATTTCCTTATTTATTAAATGTAAAGTTAGATTAGATAACCCTGAAATTTCCTTCTAGATGACTAAGATAATTATTTGTTTACCCACATTGTCTCTATGAATAGCCTGAAGGATCTTTGATGGCAAGATTGTCTTTTTCACCTTTATAACTTCTAGATTGTGCTATTCAGTTATTTCAGTATTTCCCAGCTCTTCTTGACCCTGTCTGGGGCTTTCTGGTCAAAGACACTAGAGTGGTTTGCCATTTCCCTCAGCTCATTTTGCAGATGAGAAAACTGAAGCAAAAAGATTTGAGTTGCCCGGAGTTACACAGCTAGTAAGTGTTTGAGGCCAAATTTGACCTCAGGAGGATGCGTATTCTTGACTTTAGATTGGAACCTATCAACTGCACTGTCTAGCTACCCCCTTACCTCCTGAAACATGTACTATTTATTATACCGTCTATGAAGTAGGCATTTGATAAATGTTTATTGAATATGGGGATGAAATCCTATACACTGGCAATAAAAAATAGGAAATGATACTGTTCAATTTTTGCTAGTAAAGAGAACAAATAATGCAATCAAATAAAAAGGGTTTTGTTGTTGCTTTTTAAGATTGAATTCTAGTATTTGTGGAAAGGCAGGTTTAATAAGAAAGAGATGAGCAGGTAGATGAAGACTTTTGTGGGAATTCAATAGGGAATATCTGGGCACTTCAGTGGTTGACACTTGTGCATTTCTGGCTAATTTTATTTCAAAACTTGCAGCTTTCCTTATCCTTGATAGAAGAGTATAATTAATAACATTCTTATGCTTATAAGTCATGATTAGGCTCATCGGGGGAGTTAAAAAATGGAACAAAGGGAAGGGAAATATAATTTCCTAAGGAATTTGGACAAGAATTAGAATTCAGAAATAAAGGTTGGAGGAAGTTAAATATGCAAATATACCTATGAAAATGAGATAGTCAAACATGACATTATAAGAATAAAAAATAGTTAAAGGCCAAGAAGTGAAATATAACTGACAAATGTGTTTAGAAGAAAATAAAAGTGATGATGCAAACACATTCATTCATTCAACACACATTTATTATATTCTGATTTTGAACATTAAAAATAAATTCCATGTATACAACATAATATAAAACTGTCCTAGATGGAAGCATTAATATTTATTTCATGTAAATCTTACAAAGTACTTTCAAAACTGTCCTGATTGTCTGAGTTTCCTTTGAACTTTTTTTCCATTCTTTTCACTGTATTTACCTTTTTTCTGACATGTCTTTTGCTAAGCCCCTTCACCCCTACCTCTCTTCTTCTGTTCATCATATTGATATAATGATCCTAGAAAATTATTCTATGTTTTCTGATTTCATAGTTGTTGTTGTTTTTTTTTTTAAACTAGGGCATCTGATTCATTACAAGAAAGGGACAAAAGATCTTTGAAATAAATATAGTAAAGGGAAATGAATCATTACAGTGATTATGGCCTAAAAGATTTATCTCTATTTGTAGTTGTTATGGAGTTATATTTACTATAATTGGGGTTTCTCTTGATGCTAATTCAAATGGCACCCTTTACACTCTACCAGATGGCTCCAATGAATAGGGGAAAATTCTGGATTTTTCTATCAAAGGACTTGGATTTTAATCTTGCCAATGCTCCTTATGAGCCATATATTCTTGGATAAGTTAACCTCTTGGATCAGGCAAAACCCCTTTTCTGGGGCCTAAGTGACATCAAGATAAGGAAATTCTACCTAGTAGGAAGGAACCAAACAAACACATGCTTCCTTTAATGACTACTGACCTAGCTGCCCTTCCTGTTTCACACTGCACTCAACCTGACAGTGGTTTTCCCATTCAATAAATAATAATCAGGACTGCTTCCAGGAGCAATATGATAAAGTAAGGAATATGATATTCCAAAAGACAAAGGATCTAGGACAATAACCAAGAATCATCTACCCAACAAAACTGAGCATAGTATTGTGGACTTTAAAATGGTATTTTAGGGGAAGATAAAGTTGTAATCTCCTGATTGTAACAAGGAAGATACTTGGACTATCAGAATCTTGTGAACTCTACATTGCTCCACCTTTAGTCTAACAAGGTCAGGAATGTCTGAACCCATACTTAAGGATTAAGTATTTAGGAGGATGGCCTTTGATATATATGTGCATAAACAGCTGACAGACCCCTGGGCTGTCCTAATTCAAGCTAAGCTACCATTGGTAGAGATAAGATGCAGGAAAGTGATGTAAAATCATCTATATAAGGCACATCACTTGCTCTCTTCACTCTCTTTCCCTGGAGAAGTGGATCTGACTGATCACTTCCTGTGAGCAGCCTGGGCACCAGTTTGATCCTGAAACTCAAGACTGGAGGAGCTCCCTCAGACAGCTTCCTTGAAAAGGTCTCATGGTGAGTGATAAGACTGACTTGCTTTTTTCCCTTGATGCTCAGGGAAGGACCCTTGGCCATGGCCTTTAACTCCTGTCTGGCTCAGCCTGAGCCAGAGCAGTCTAAATTAACTCTTTCCTCTCTCTCTCTCTCTCTCTCTCTCTCTCTCTCTCTCTCTCTCTCTCTCGCTCTCTCTCTCTCTCGCTCTCTCTCTCTCTCTCTCTCTCTCTCTCTCTCTTTCTCTCACTCTCTCTCTCTCTCACTCTCTCTCTCTCTCTTTCTGTCTCACTCTCTCTCTCTCTCTTTCTCTCTCTCTCTCTCTCTCCTCCTTAATTGCTTCTCTCTATATTAATTAAAATCACCATAATTTCCAGCCGACTTGAGTATTTTATTATTTGGGATATCCCATGGCGACCAATAATTAATTTAGATATTAACTCACAACTATAAAATTATCCTTATAGTATTCCAGTAAAAGAAATACACATTTAACAAGATAGAGAACTTCTTGGAATTCCTGATAAAATGACTAGAACTAGAAAGAAAATATGATGATGAAATTTGATACCCAAGAGAAATATAAAAAGGTAAATATAAAAGAAAAAATTCAAGAGACTCAATGAATTTAAACTAATCACATCCTTCATCAGAAAGTATTAACTAGGATACTTAAGATGGCTATGGTATAAGAGCTACATAAGGTATTGTGAAGATTAAATTGTAACCCCTACCTATTTTTAGATTTTAATCACCAAAAGTGTAAACATTCCACTTAATCATTAAGTCTGTGACCCATGTTTGTAATGATGGGTGACAAATCAGAATTAAATTAATTGCCCCTGGGCAGTCTTAAAGCAAAGCTTCAACTGTGATTAGTAGACATAAAATTAGGGGAAAACACAGGAAGTGATGCAAAAGAAATGTCTTTAAAGGGAACTGTCACTCCCTTTGATAGAGAGTTCTTCATTCTTTGGAGTGGAGGCTGGAACCAAGACCCTGGTGAGTCTATTCTAAAATATCTTCCTTTGAACTGACATGTGGTGAGTGAAGAACTGACTCTTAACTGTTGGATTTTCTATAAAAACTAACCTCAGAAGAGACTTACCTCTTGAGAGAGACTTCCCCAGGTCTTTGGCTTTGGCAAGTCCTAAGGACTAACTCCCTGCCTGGGTTGAGCCAGGGGCTGGAAGTAAATTACTTTGCGCATAGGCTGGATATCTTACCTTATTCTCTCTCTGATATTCTTACTTCTCTCTTTCTACATTTTGTAAATAACTTGTAAATAAATCTCTTTGGAATGAATTAAATTCCTGGTGACCACACTCTTAAATAATTCAGTTCAACCCTTTTAAAATTAACCCCTTTCCCCCCTTACAGTATTTAAGATAGTTAAAAGAATCAATAGTGTTAAATTGATTGCATCATTTTTTACATAAGATGCCTACTATAATAATTTTGATATCTGTATTTGAAGTACCTTAGGGATATAAATTTCTTAGGATGCTTTAGCTATGAGACATACTTAATTTTGTCAATATTAGGGCAATGAACAGGAGCACACATAGAGAACAGGGAGAAGATGAATTTGATGGCATGATATCCAATGTTACAAAACAAGATCAAGGGTAAAGAAAAAATGCTTTACTGGGAAATTTGAAGAGAAGTGCATATTTCATGTAAATTATCTCATATGAGAAGATGTATAAGAATCAATATAGTGAAAGGAGAGGAAGAAAAGGATAAATGGAGAAAAATAAGATGGAGGGAAGCATACAGTAATCTTAACTATGAATGTGAATGAGATGAACCAACTCATAAAGCTGAAGAGGATAGCAGAGTGGATTAAAATTCAGAATCCCACAATAAACTGTCTATACGAAAAACAAGTAGTGAGACACTACTTGTAACGGCTAAGGTATGGAACAGAATCTACTATCAGATTAGCTAATATTCTGAAAAAGGAAAATGATAGATGTTAGGGGGAGGGATGTGGAAAAATTGAGACACTAATATACTCTTGGTGGAGCTGTGGATTAATGCAACCATTTTTAGTACAATGTAGAACCATGCCCAAAGGGACCCAATGATACTACTGCTAGATTTATGTCATAAAGAAATCAAAGACAAGGAAAGAGTCTAAGCATAAAAATATTTATAGCAGCTGTTTTTGGGGTGGCAAAGAACTGGAAACCAAAAGGATGTACATCAATTGGGGAATGACTAAACAAGTTATGGCATATTGAATGAAATGGAATACTATCTGGCCATAAGAAATCCCAAACAAGATGATCACAAACAACTTGGAAAGACTTCTATGAAGTGATGCAAAATGAATTGAGTAAAACCAGAAGACTGCTATACATAGTAACAACAATAAAATATGATAATCCTCTGGGAATGATGTAATTATTATCACCAATACAAGTATCTAAGACTACTCCAAGGTACTCAGTAAAAAAAAACAAAAAACGTTATTCATACCTACAGAAAGAATTAAGGAGTCAGAATACAAACTTAAGCATGCCGTTCTTCACTTTATTTCCTCCATGAATTTTTCTCTCATATAAATTAAATGTGTCTTCTGTCACAACATAATGAATATAGAAATATATATTGTACAATAACATATGTACAGCTTATATCAATATTACCTGTGGTCTTGGTGAGGGAAGAGCACTGGGAAGGAGGGAGAAAACATGGATCATATGATATCAGAAGACGGTTATTGAAAATTTCACTGATATAATCTGGAGAAAAAAAACTTAAAATAAAAAGTTTGTTATAATTTTTTTCTAGTTGATATTTTCTTTGATTCATTCATCTCTTCAGGATTTGTTCCCAAACTGGATTTTGGTTTGGCTCCTTGATGAACTTTTTCAGCATTGTTGGTGTGATTTTTTTCCATAAATTATTTAAATTCATTTGTCACTGTCTCCTAAACTTAATCTCCCAGATCTTTTGAGGTCCAGAGCAAAGAAATTAAAGGGGTCTTCTTGAGCCTTGGGACTGAATGTTTTCATAGACTGGCACACAGGTGGTTGCTACTCAGTGTTTCCCTGCTTCCAAAGTCCCCAGCTGTGGTTTTCTGACTACTTTAGGACTTCTTGTGAGAATCATCAACTCTTGTTGACTGAACACAGATCCTTTCAGACTATGTGTCCCAATTATGGTCACATGGGGAATTTCTGGCACTGATTTTGCTTGTTACACCAAGCTAATGGAGTTCCAAGCTGGTGCTCCAGGACTGCGAAGAATGTATCCAGCTGGATCCGACCTTCATCAAAGGCTACATGTGAAAAGGTATGCTCCATGAAGTGATGGACGACTAGATGACCTGGACTCCAACTGTAAGGAGGCAAAAGACGGTTACTGGTGGTGCATGATGTACCAGTACAAGCAACAAGACAACCCGGAGGAGGTGAAGCAGCAGGCCATAACCAAGTTCTCTTCAAAGAAAAACCTTTTTAACTACTAACTATATCTAGGGCATTTCTTTGATAATAGATGAGATACTCAGTTGAGACAAGAAATAATCCTGGTTCTTTTGGATTATAGGACTACCAAAATGGCAAGTAAGAAAAGCAATAGACCCAAAGTCAGAAAGATCTACATTAAAAACCCATTTCAAGCACTGTGTGACCTTAGGCAAGTCATTTAACTTCACTATGTCTAAGTTTCTTCATCAGCAAAATAAGGGGGTTGTATTTATCATTTTCTTTTTTTTTTCTGGCAGTCCCAAACCTGTAATTTAATGATTCCTTTTAAAAAAAAAACAAGAGAGAGAAACTACGTTATGTGTAGAACAGAATTCATGGAGAAATAAAAGACAGAACACTAAGTAGGTCAAGTTTCTACAAATGAAAATGAAAATGCTAATCTTTAATGTGTTTACTCAGCATCCTACCTAATTCCTCTCTAGTACTGATCCTGCAAGCTTAACTTCAGGCTTGAATCTGGTGTCTGTCTTGAGAATCTCCCCTTACTATAGAGACTCTGTTGGCACATACAAAAATCTACCTTTCTCAGCATACAATAAATTTCATTGTGAAACTTCCTAGTAACACTTCTTGGTCATGTAAGGAGAGAGAATGAGATTTAAAGTATTCTGTTTTCTAACTGGTCCATAGAATCAGAATACTCAAAGCTACAGAGGCTATTTTCAAAAGACCTTTCTTGACTTTACAAATAAATTTACAACATTATTTTTTTACAAATAAAAACAAAAAAGAGCATATATTGCTTCAGCCAAGGCCAAGAAGAAAAGAAGAACTAGAGTAAGAATTAGAGTTAAGATGCTTGTCTCTGTTGAGTCAGAAGTAATGATGCTGAAACTCACTTGTAATGCATCTTCTCATAGGCTATTCACAGCAGTTATTTCAACTGGTGGCCTCTATTTCCTTCAGTATAGAAGAGAACTGATGCAGTTTTACAGCCTAGCCTTGAACACATGAGCAAAATTTACTTATCAAAAAGTAAATTCAAAGAATAAATATTTTGAGGAAAATATTCAAGGACACAGTAGAGAAGAAGCAGATAATGTGATAGGATATTAAAATCAGAAGGAAAATTTAGTAATTTATTTAAAATACTACAGTCTTCTTAACAATTATAAATCAAATAATTAAAGACTTGATGAACTACAGGACCACATGAGTTCCTAAGAGAGCATGAAATAACAAGAAACTCCAGTATTTTCCAAAGAAGAAATTAATTTCATGAAATCAGACTAAATCAATAAAAGAATAAATAGGAAAATATTTTGTAATTTAGAACTCCCAATGCAGGTTTTTAAAATTCAACTAAATGTGCACTAAAAGAAAGAATCCATAATTATTAATAAAATAGAAAAATAATCCTGAAATAATGATTGGATAAATCCTCACTAAATAGATACAAGGGGGATGAATAAACTTGATACTACAAAATACTAAATTAGAGGAAAACCTGGCAGAATAGACAGTTGTTCTATCTTCCATGTCAAAATTGATCATCAGAAAAGATCAGAGTAGAGTCAGTCTGCAACTCTATCTTGTCTATTTCTTAGATTCATGGGATGGTTATGTTATAGTGGCTGGGGTTCTAACTCTGTCTAGTATTGCTAGGACACAACTGACTGTAATTTCAGGCATCCTGTGAGGCTTTCACAGCCATAATAATAATTCTGTCTGTGCCTTACTCTGACTACCATTTCTCTACTTGGTCTTTCTCCATCCTTACAACACAGAAAATAAACTGGATTTTCACAGAGTTTAATAGAATTGTTTATTATTATCATTGTTGTGATTATTATTATTAATAGTTATTAATATTATTAGACTGCAATATCCTACTGCTTACTTAATTGAGCTTGTAGTTCATTAACAATTTGCAGATACAAAACTATTATCTATGTTTCTCTCAGCCTGTACTTATGAAATCTTTTTTCTAAATTTAAATAGTTTTACCTCTGTCTCTATTAAATTTCATCTTCTTCTATTCAACCATTCCTTCCAAATAGTCTAGACCTTTTTTATCCTAGCTTTGTCATGCAATATGTCAACTATGCCTCTCTGCTTTGTGTTATATGCAAATTTGATAAGCATGCCATCTATTGCTTCATCCAATGGAATGATAAAAGCATAGGTCCAAGAACAAATCCCTGGAGCTCTGCATGAAAGATCTCCTGCAAAGATGAGTCTGAGCCAACAATGACTATTTGTAAAGAATAGTTATTTTACCAATTCTGAACTACCAATACTATAGGTAAGTTAATTAACTTCTTTGGGCCACATTTCCCTTATTAATAAAGGGGAGTTGATATAAATGATATCTAATGTCTCTTTTAATTCTAAATTGATCTTATAATCTTGTCTGTAACATTCTATTTTGTCCACAAGGACACTGTTTTTTTTTTGTTAAACAGTTTCATGAAATATAATAATGCTATATTTACAGAATTTCACTGATTTCTTGGTATAGTTGTATCTCTGGAATAAAAGGGAAAAGAGTTTAGTCTCATATGTTCTATTCTTGATGAAGCTATGCTGAATTTCAATGATTTTTGCTTCTCTTTGTAAGAAATCACAAAACCTTTTCCTTTGGGCAGAAATGATGGTCAAGCTCACTAGAGCTTGCAAGAATGAATCAGAAAGGTAGCATGATGCATGAGAAAGAGAGCTGTATTTGGTTTCTGGGAACCTTTGTTTAAATCTCAAATTTGCCATTTGCTCACTCTAACCTTGGGTAAATCACTTAAATTCTGTGGATCTTAGTTTCCTCTTAGGTTCTTTATAGCTCTAAATCTATGATCTTTCTTCCTTTTAGAAAATCTAGGCAGCCTTTGTCCTTCTCTCAGCACATGGCACTTTCCCCGCTTTATCCAAATTCAATAGAAAGATGACAACAGCTCATCAATCACACTACCCAGCTCTTTTACAACCTTAAGATGCAGTATTTCTATGTCTATTGACTTCTCACCATTACCTCTTATGTTGTGAGGCACGTAGGTAGAGCAGTAGATAGAGAACTGGGTATCAAGTCAGGAATAACTGAATTCAAATTCTGCTTCAGATTCTTATTAGCTGTGTGTCTCAGGCAAGCCACAATGAGGATAATAATAGCAATTTTCTCCTAGGGTTGTTGTGAGGATCAAAATGATCAAAAATAATTTTATGATTCCTTTCTCCAAAAAAAATGAGAGAGAAATTATGTTATGTGTAGAATAGAATTCATGGGGAAAGAAAAGACAGAACACTAGGTAAAGTTTCTACAAATGAAAATGAGAATGCTAATTTTTAACATGTATACTCAGCATCCCACCTAATTCCCCTCTTGTACTGATCCTACAGGCTTAACTTCAGGCTTGAATCTGGTGTCTATCATGAGAATCTCCCCATACTATAGAGACTACTGGCACATAGAAAAATCTACCTTCTTCTCAGCCTACAATGAATTTCATTATGAAACTTTCTAGTAATATTTCTTGGTCACATCCTGGAAATGTGTTGAATCAGAGGAAGTCATGTAGATGTTTGCCATGGTTCCTGGTCCTATGATATGTAAATTCCTCACTACAGTTCCAGACCAGCAGAATTTCAAAAAGATTGAGAAGTTGAAGATGTAACTTTGAAGTATTACTGATAACTTTGAGGTGATTTGGATATGTTAATGAAATAACCTCAAGGAGGCACACATAGGAGTTGGTGTCTTTCCCAAAATATTCTGTAAACTGAGAATTCAAACTCCTGCCTCCATCTAGCACTTATTCATCTCCATCTGGGTATATGCTACCAAATGCTCACACACACAAATGCTATTCTCTTCTTCCCTCCTTATCCTTTTTACTTCATACTTCTTGTCTTTCTTCACCACCCCATCCCCTGTTCTCACACTGACTTCTGCATCTATACCACTTTTTATTGTTTTTCTCTGCCTTTCGGTGTTTTACCATCTGTAATCCTTGTATTCAGGGAAGCTAGAGGTATGATGGATAGAGTGCTAGGCCTGGAGTCAGGAAGACTCATCTTAGTAGGATCAAATCTAGCCTCAGATACTTACTAGTTGTGTAACCCAGGACAAGTCAGTTAACCCTGTTTGCCTCAGTTTCCTCATCTGTAAAATTATCTAGTGGGAGGAAATGGCAAACCACTTTCCCGTCTTTGCTAAGAAAACCATAAATGGGATGATGATGACTCAGTCACAACTGAACAATATGACCTGTATTTAATTAAAGTGTAATTATTTCCTCAATTCTTACTGTCAGTGGTAGTCTTTCCCAGAGAATACCAAAGAGCCAGTTACATTTGCCTCGATTTTATACTTTCAAAATTAATGATTACTCATCAACTCCTTTGAGTTATTGGTGGCATTGGTTGCTGATTCCAGATACCCAAAACCTGATGCCTCTTCCTCCTTGATAATAGTTACACATACCTATGAGCCTTCTTACTCATTGCCTATCCATCCCTGTTAACTTTCTTGGGAGGAATCAATTTATCTCTCCTATAACCTTTTTTTTTTTGTCTAGCAAATGAATAAATTCTTTGGTAACTTAAAAAAATACTGAAATGTCTATTGAGTTTCTTTATTTGTCTTTCTTGGATTCATTCTGACATTGACAATTTAGTTTCTGTTCCTGTCTCTTATAATTTATGTCTAATTTGTTTGCACTCATAATATCCTTTCTACTAGTGGTTCTTTAGTTTTGAGACCTCTGGCCTCATACTCTGCCCATGGCTTATCCTTGTGACTTAATTGTTTCCAAGATTAGACTTCCTTTATTATCATACAATGCAATATACAATTTTGTGCTCATGGTTTCCTGGTTAATAACTCTTCTTTCGCCCTCAAGAGGGCCAGACACAACATTATTGACATGCTCTTAAATCTGACAGCTTGGAAGTTTTGTAGCTATGAACCTCATGCTCTGATTGGAAAGTGAAACATAGTAAATGCAAAACATTGCCTTAAAGAAACAGCTGATGCAGATTATCAAATAAAGAATTAAGGGAATCTCTGATGAGTATGTGATTAGGGAAAATCACTAGTTTAAAAAAATGCAACAAATTGTCTGGGCCATTTGTAGTCACATCAATTTAACTGAAGAATGGACTTTTTAGGGATTCTAGATCAAGATGGATAGTCCTAAATCCATTGGTTATTTGGGAACATTAGTTGGGAACAATGAGGTTTTTCATGAAAAAGACCAAGAATCTCACAAACAGCTCATATTTTAAAAGAAAAACATGAAAGACATTAAATAGAAATTGAAAAAAAATGAAAGAAATGAAGTAGATGTATAACAACCTTGTATATAAATATAGTTGTCTAAGAAAATTATTGTAGAAGTGTTATCTCTTTTAACTGATATATCTGATTCTTTGTAATGACAGAAGATTTTCCAACTTTTTATACAAGTTGTTTTCTAGCATTTCTATGATAATCAAAATATGGTACCAAGCCATATAGAAAACAGAATCTCATATAACAGTGGAAAATTCTAGGAACAACAGAAAATCTGAACAGAAGGCTCTTAATTTAAAATGTCTCATGATGAGTGTTGATTATTTGGGCATCTGTGTTTCGAAGCATCAACAACTAGTGTTGATTAACTTGATCAAGGTCAACGTTGGCAACTGTCTCCCATTCAGTAAGAGCAGCAGGGAGTTGATTGGAAGCATGTATTGAATATAGGCACCATTCAAGTGCCTTATTAAGGTTGTACTCATTATCTCCCCTAAGTCTTGTCTTACTTTAGTAGCAACATAGTTATGAAAGCCTATCAAGTAATTCTAATTGGTCTAAGTACAGACACTTTATTTGATTAGCTGCTCAATATCTTCAGCATTTTCCCTTAAATCAAAAAGAACTTTTTTAGTGGTCAATTAATTTAGTTAACTTATCAAATCTAGCTGAATGACACTGATCTCTCTCTTGCTTCCATATCCACAGAGAGTATCCTGGAAAATCTATTAGCAACTTCTTTGTAGAGAGTGGTGTGAACTTGAAAAGGAACTCAGCTGCCAGCTAATCTCAACTCATACACAAATATATGTGTGTGTATATATGTATATATACACACACATACATATATATATATATATATATATCCCTTTATAAATCATTATAATATTCCCAGGAAGTGGCCCTCTTTCTTTTGCTTGAGGAATTTCCTAGAAGGGGAACTCAGCATTTCTCAATGCAGATTATTTTCCTTTTGAACAATTCTAACTTGTTAGGACATTTTTCCTGACATCAAGCCTAAACCGGCCTCTTTGTATCTTCTTCCTATAGCTCATGGTTTTGATTTCTGAGATCAAAAAGACAACTCTAATGTTTCTTTGACATTTCAAATATTAAAGGCATTTATCCCATATCCTGTCTTCAAAAAAGTCAGATTTCTCATTCCTAATATAGCTTCCATCAATATCAGTCAAAGTCATGAAGAGTACAAAATGGCTAGAACTATTTTTTTTTACCACTCCTCCCCACTTTATTTTAAATCTTTAGGTTCTTCTTCTCTATATTTGTTTCTTTACTGCTGACTACAAAAATGTCCATGTCTTCATATTCTTAGAAAAAAACAAACAAACCTCTAACTTAATCCTACTATTTCTGTTAGCTACAGAAATAAAGGAATTCTTTGTTTCCCCTACCCTTCGTGGCTAAATTCCTTGAGAGTTTTTTGAGAAAGCCTTCCACACTAAATGCCTGCCCTCCCTCTTTTCTTACCCTCATTAAAACCATCTATAATTTGGCATCTAACCCCATTCTTCAATTTAAACTGCTCTTTCCAATGTTAATGATTTTAATGACTAAATTCAGTGGCTTTTTCTCAATATCATTTTTTTACCTCCCCTAAACATTTGACACCTTTCACTTTTTCCTCCTAACTATTCTCTCCTCTTTCATGACTCTTCTATCTTAGATCATTCCCAACATATCTAACTATTCTTTTTAAAAATAATTATTTTATTTTTTCCCTCAATTACATGAAAAAACAATTTTAACCCTTTTCAAAAAAGTTTGTCAAATTTTCCCCTTCCCTCCTTCCTTTCTCTACCCTTTTTTTCCAGGTTTTTCATGATCATCTTGTTTGTCATTTCTTATGGCACAATAATATTCTATAAAAACCATATACCACAACTTGTTAAGGCATTCCCCAATTGGTGGACATTCCTTTAGTTTCCATAGTTTTAATAATACAAAAAGACCTGCTATAAATATTTGAGAATATAGAGAGAATATAGAGAAGTATAATTACAGTTTGCTCTCCAAAAGGGTTGGATCAGCCCACAGTTCAACCATCAACGTATTAGTGTCCCCATTTTTTCCACATCCCCTCCAACATTTGTCATTTTGCCTTTTTATAATTTTAGGCAATCTGATGGGTGTGAGATGACATCTCAGAGTTGTTTTGATTTATATTTCTCTGGATCAATAATTTAGAGCATTTAGCTCATTTTTAAAAATTGTTATATATAGCATTGATTTCTTCATCTATAACTGTTCATATCTTTTGACAATTTATCAATTAGGAAATGGCTCGTATTCTTATATATATATATACATATATATATATTGCAAAGTTTTCTATATAATTTAGATATGAGACCTCTATTTGGGAAGTTGTAAAAAATATCCCCTTCACTTGCTGTTTTCCTTCTAATCTTGACTACATTAATTTGTTGATTATATCTAGTTAAATTGACAAACTGCTTTCCAGTTTTACAAACAATTTTTACCAAATAATGAATTCCAAAAATTGGATCTTTACTTCATCAAACATAAGATTACTATAGTCTTTTATAACTATTTGTGGTATATCTATTCTGTTACACTAATCTATTTTTCTATTTCTTAACAAGTTCCAGATAGTTTTGGTAATAACTGCTTTATAATGTAGCTCAAAAGCTGATACTGCTAGACTTCCATCCTTAACATTTTAATTTCTATTGATGTTTTTGATCTTTTGTTTTTCCAAATGAATTTCCTTATTGCTTTTTCTTTTTTTTTTTAAACCCTTACCTTCTGTCTTGGAATCAATAGTGGGTATTGGTTCCAAGGCAGAAGAGTGGTAAAGGGCTAGGCAATGGGGGTTAAGTGACTTGCCCAGGGTCACACAGCTAGGAAATGTTTGAGGCAAGATTTGAGCCTAGGACCTCCAGTCTCTAGGCCTGGCTCTCAATCCACTGAGGCACCCAGCTGCCCCCTGTTTTTTCTAATTAAATAAAATACCTTTTGGTAATTTAGTTGGGATGCCATTAAATAAGAAGATTAGTTTCGGAAGGATGTAATTTTTAATTATGTTGCCTATGCCCACCTATGAACAATGAATATTTTTTCAATTATTTAAATGCTATTTACATAAAAAGTTTATTTGAATACAATTATTTTCACATCATTTCTACATTTGTTTTGGATTTGTTATGCTTCTATATATTTTATTCTGTCTGTGGTTAATTTAAATGGTTTATCTCTTACCATCTCTTCTTGCAGGATATTGTTAGCAACATATATATAGAAATGCTGGAAATTTGTATGAGTTTATTTTATATTCTGCTACTTTGTTTAAATTATTGATAGTTTTAATTAATTTGTACTTTAATCTCTAGAATTTTCTATTTATCATCATATCACTTACAAAAAGAGAGTTTTATTCCCTCTTAGTCCATTCTAATTCCTTCAGTTTCTTTTTTAGAAAAATTTAACTACTTTTTTTTTAAGCTGGTTTGTTGGTGCTTCATATATATCATGACCACTAACCATAAGCATCCTCTAAGGCTATTTTGGACCACATTCCCTTTTCATTTAAGTCAGGCTTAGCTATATTTATGCAATTTAGCCCAAGATTTATTTATTTTCATGTCCCAGTTTCTTCTGAGATATACTCACACGTCTACAGCTTCTTTTGGTATACCTTAGATTACATATCCTCTAAACAGCTCAAACATGCCATGTCCAAGATAGATTTTATTTTTCTCTTACCTAACCTTCTTCCTCTTATACTTCCCTATTATTGTTGAGTATATCAGCCTCCTCTGAGCCATCTAGGCTTGCACTATCAGTGTAATCCTTTGTTTCTCAAATTTATTAAAATCACCAGCCCAATCTGTTGCCAAATCTTATTTCTACTTTCTAAACATCTCTTGTGTACAACCTCTTCTCTCCACTCACACAGCCTAGCATCACCACCTGAACTATTGGATTAGTCTCCCATTTCATCTCTCTCTTTCAAATCTTTTCTCATTCAAATACATTCTCTAAGATGATATCAAGATGATTTTTCTAAGGCATAAGGTTGGTCAATACAAGATAGCCCTGTTCAGTGAGCTCTAATGTCTCCTAATCTCCCCCAGGTCCAAATTTAAAAGCCTCTGATATACATATAAAACTCTTCCTAATTTTTCCTCTTTCTACTTTTCCTACTTTTAAACTTTATTTTCCTCCACACACTATGATTTAGCTACACTGACCTATTTGCTGATCCTCAACATGAGATTCAATCTCTGTTCTTCATGCCTTTGAATTTTTGTCCTCCATACCTGGAAGATTCCCT
Source organism: Monodelphis domestica (assembly GCF_027887165.1). Taxonomy (NCBI): domain Eukaryota; kingdom Metazoa; phylum Chordata; class Mammalia; order Didelphimorphia; family Didelphidae; genus Monodelphis; species Monodelphis domestica. The sequence goes on from NC_077233.1 coordinate 248,393,610, forward strand.
TCCTACCTCTTCTTCCTCTTGTTTTCCTTAGCTTTCTTTAATACTAATCTCAATGCCCTTCTTCTTAAAAGTAGAGAAGAGGTTGTATACAAGAGATGTTTAGAAAATAGAAACAAGATTTGGCAACAGAGTGGGCTAGTGGCATTAATGAGTGGAGGTTGTATTAGAGTGGGGAGAGGCTTGAGGTATGGTTACCAAATATTTCAGTTTTTCATGAGTAAAATGATGAAGGCCATTGGTGCCAGTTGAGGAGAATAAGAAGTAGATAAGAGAGATGTTACAGTGGTAAAAATGAAAGACTTGGCAAGTACTTCTTGGGGCTGAGAGATGAAGGTATTAAGGATGAACCTGGGGTTGTGAGCCTGTATGCTACCCTTAATAGAGATGGAGAAGTTAGAGAAAGGGAAGGATTAGAAATGAAAGATAATATATTCAGTTTTAGATGAGTTCAGTTTAATACTGTTTATAAGACATTCAACGTGAGATGCCAAAGAGGCAGTTGGAAATGAGAAACCTCAGGTCAGAAGATACAAGTAGATCTGAGAGTCATCTGCAAAGATACAATGGCTCCACTCTAGGATAGGACTGAACAAGTAGTTCTGAGAGACATCTACATAGAAATGTTTGAAAATATGGGAGTCAGTGAGGTCACAAAGTGAAATAGTATGGAGAAAGAAGAGAATATGGTCCAGGACAGTTAGGATTCAAACACAGGTTTGCACTGGCGCCACAGGAGATAGAACTATGCCTGGAGTCAGGATGTCTCTTCTTCATAAATTCAAATCTTGTCTCAGACACTTGCTGGCTGTGTGACCCTGGGCTAATCACTTAAACCTGTTTGCCTCACTTTCCTCATCTGTAGAATAAATTGGAGCATGAAAACCACTCCAGCATCTTAAAAAAAAAAACCCTAAGAAAGAAGAAAGTTTCCTATTTGCGTTCCATCCTCAACATCATGCTGCCTTGATATTCACGACCCAAACTCTAGATTCCAGTAATGGAATCACAGAGGTATCTCAGAAGCCAACTAAGGCAACACATATCTTTGTATATTTCTCCTCCACAACATGCTCAATAAATGACTATAAAGTCTTTTTCTAAAGATCTTTGCTGGGGGGTAAATCCACTATTTCTTAGAGCAGAATATTCTAATTTTATTTGTTGGGATTTCCCCCAGCCCCCTCCCTATGGAGTCCTCTGTACTTTCTACTTCTTGTTGATAAGTTCTACCTTTTGGGAACAACAAAAAAAAAACCCAGTGTAATTTTTTTGTTGACATGTTAGGCCCCTAAATAATCAAAGATAATTAGCATGTTCTTCAATTCTTCTCTTTTTGAGCTAAATATTCCTTTTCTTTCAAGTTCCTTCAAATGATCCTCCAATGCCTTGATTCTACCATTCTGATCAATCCACACTAGATGCTCTTCTACTTAATAATTGTTTCTTTATAAAATACAGTACTCATAACTGAATATAGTATCCAAATGTATTTATACCTGGGCAATGGAAAGCAGGGACATTATCTCCTACATTCTGGATACTTTACCTTTGCTTTAAGCTTTTGGACTGACTTTGACAGCTTGCTAATTTATAGGTCTTTTATTTCCTGTGAAAGACCCATTTTTTTCAGTTGAATAACTATCTAGACTAATGTCTTTTGCTTTTATTGATAAGGTTAATTTTTTATTTAAACTGAGGTAGCTGATACTTCCCAACTTTGTGTCAACTAAAAATTTGATGAGCATACCATATATGTCTTGGTTCAAGTTGGTGATAAAAATGTAATACACCACAAAGCCAAGCACAAAGGGCACTATATTTGAGATCTTGAGACCTAGTTAACACCAAATTATTAATTAATTTTTAGGTCTCTCCATTCATTCTGTACCAACTCTACCTATTTCTGCAATCATCTAGTCCATATTTCTCCACTCCTTTCCTAAGTATATCATAGAAACTTTTTATGTTTTGTTCAAATCAATTTAAACTGTATATCTAATATTCCCCTGATCTACCACTCTAATGACCCTGTTAAAATGATAATAATATTAGTCTGGCATGACCTTTTTTTTGATGATACCATGATGGCTTTGAGTCACCTTTCACCTTCAACTCATCACCATTTATGAACACACTATTATAAAATATATATTGTATTCTGAGAATTTCTTCAATTAACCCTCTAAATATATGATATGCACAGCTGGCACATTATAGCTCTTCCCAGGGGGCTGGGCCAAACTGGTGTTTTTGGAAGCCAAGTTTACTTACTGTAAAAATGAGTAGATCAAACATCTGTTCTCCAAAGTCCACTCAGCTTTTCTAATGTGATTCCTGGTACACAAGATAGGGGATAGATCAGAGATCCAGAGATCCAGAGAACTCTATGTGGATGTGAAAACTCCCTCTTCCAATTTAAGTTGGCATTTCTCTACAATGTACTTTTTAAAGATTTATGTAGAATGCTGAGAGTTTAAATAACTTGCTCAGGGTCACATGGTCAGCATGTATCAGAGATGAGACTTGAACCCAGGTCTTCTGGGGTAAGTTCACTATCCATTAAGCCATGGAGCTTCTCTTTCACTAAATCCTGCCTGATTCTCCCTTTGTTATGTATATAGAGATGCTATTTATTGTCTGTTGTTGATAGAGGATTGGCCTTGGGTTTAAAATATCTACATCTCACTCTTATTGTTTCACCTGACAAATATCTCCAGTTGCCTTTGAACAGCTCAGACTCAATGTCTCATAGTAACTACTTACATATCTGAAATATAATCATTATCTTTTGCCCAAACTCTTCCTTCTGAATTTCCTTATTAGTATCTGAGGTAAGCTAAAAGGAAAACTCTTATTTCACTCTGATCTTTCTACAGTTTTTTTTAAATTTTATAGTATTTTATTTGATCATTTCCATGCATTATTCATTAAAGACAAAGATCATTTTCTTTTCCTCCCTCCCACCCCCCCCGTAGCCGATGCGTGATTCCACTGGGTATCACATGTGTTCTTGATTCGAACCCATTGCCATGTTGTTAGTATTTGCATTAGAGTGCTTGTTTAGAGTCTCTCCTCTGTCATGTCCCCTCAGCCATTGTAGTCAGGCAGTTGCTTTTCCTCGGTGTTTCTACACCCTCAGTTTGTCCTCTGCTTATGGATAGTGTTTTTTCTCTTATATATGGGATTATTCTAATAGTTTTTCTGATATTAAACCTGTGTTGCATTCCTGGTACAAATCCCACCTTGTCATACTGAATGAACTTTGTCCTTATTCAGACCAATCCCATGCTGTAAGTAGGGGGGCATGGTCTCTCCCTAGCACTGGATTAATCCATTTAGAACCAATCCCATGCCAGGAAATAGGGGGAGAGACCTCCTGGGGTATGCTGGGAAATTCAGTCCCTGTCCAGGATGTATTTTAAAACCCCACATATCAAAGGCACCATCATTCTCTTGGACTTCAAACTTCAATGCCAAATTTAACTCCTCATTCCCATTTATTCTGTATATTGATTTCTTTGCCATATTTTGCTATTTCTACACTCATATTTCTTGTATATATCCATTTTTCCCACTCACCTATCCACCACCCTAGTTCAAGTCCTCATCTCCTCTTGTATGAATTGCTGCAATTGCTTTCTAGTTGGTATCCCTGGCTCAAATCTCTCCCCATGCACTCTCCATTCTGCTACCAAGGTGATGTTTTAAAAGTTTACGTCTGACTATATCATATCCCAAACCACACCCTCACCCAAGTGAACTTTTATTTTCTCCAGAATCTATCAGAATGTCTTCTGTTTGGCAGTTGAAGTTCTCGGTAACTTGGATCATTTCTGCCTTTTCAATCTTAATACATTTTACTTCCCTCTGTGAGATATATAATCCAGATACCCTAGGCTAATTGGAATTCCTGGAATACACAGCAAGAAATGGAGTCTTGGACTCTCTTCTCCACCGATCAAGATAGAGTACCTCAAAACAGCAAAAGCAACATTGACAATATATTTCCAGGGGAAGGTATGGGCATTCTACAAAATAGAAGACTTTCAAATATTTGTAAAGAAAGGACCAGAACTAAATAGAACATTTGACACTGAAATACAAAAACCAAGAGAAACATGAAAAAGTAAATAAGAAAGAGAGGGGTCTTATTTTTTTCTCTTTAAGGGCCTCGGTAAGGCCAAACTGTTTATATTTCTATATGGAAAAATATTATTTGTAACTGTCAAAAATTGTATTCACTTTTTAATAGTTAAAAGAATCATCCATAGGTAGAGATTGGGTTACTAAGTGGTTTAAAATATTTTAGAAAAAGAAGAAAGAAAGGGGTAGGGAGGAGGAGAGCAGATGGCACCAAGAAAAACTTGAAAGAATAAGAAAATTAGGATAATCGATACTACATAAAAAGGTACATGAGAGGTGGGGGGAAGAATACAACTATAAGAAGGAGAGAAAGAGAATGCTAAAAGGTAATACTCAAACCTTACTCCTAGTGTCAGGCCTTTGGGAAAGGAAAGATTTTAAGATCAAGCAAGAGTTAGAGAAAATTACAAAATGTAAGATAAAATAATAATAATTTGTTTACATTAAATTAAAAGGTTTTGTACAAACAAAACCAATGCAACCACAATTTGAAGGGAATCAACAAATTAGAAAAAAATCTTCATAACAAAATCCTCTGACAAAGATCTAATTATTCAAATTTGTAAAGAGCTAAATCAATTGTACAAAAATCAAGTCATTCCCCAATTGATAAATGGGCAAGGGACATGAATAGACAACTTGCAGTTAAAGATATCAAAACTATTAATAAGCGCATGAAAATGTTCAAAATCTCTTACGATCAGAGAGATGCAAATCAAAACAACTCTGAGGTATCACCTCACACCTAGAGGATTGGCTAACATGACAGCAATGGAAAGGAATGAATGCTGGAGGGGATGTGGCAAAGTTGGGACATTAATTCAATGCTGGTGGAGTTGTGAATTGATCAAACTATTCTGGAGGGCAATTTGGAACTATGCCCAAAGGCCACTAAAAGACTTTCAATTGGAAGAATTCCATGGGAACTGGAACAACCTCCAGGAAGTGATGCAGAGCAAAAGGAGCAGAACCAGGAGAACATTGTATACAGAAACTGATATACTGTGGTACTATCGAATGTAATAGACTTCTCCATTAGTGGCAATGCAGTGATCATGAACAACTAAAAGAGATCTATGAGAAAGAACACTATCCACATTCAGAGAATAAACAGTGCAAGTAAAAACAACAAAGAAAAATAACTGCTTGAATACATGGGTCGAAGGGATATGGTTAGGGATATAGATTCTAAATGAACATCCTAGTGCAAACATCATCAGCATGGAAATAGGTTCTGATCAAGGACACATGTAATACCCAGTGGAATTGCATGTCAGCTATGGAAAGGGAGGGGAAAGAGGTGGGAGGAGTAGAATATGATTTTTGTAACCAAGGAATAATGTTTGAAATTGACCAAAATATTTTAAAAAATAAAAATTATAACTACACCCACCCACAAAATATAAAAATAAAATAAAAAATTCCTAAATGAAAACTAAATTAGAGGTCCTAAAAATTAATGGAGAAATTAATAAAATTGAAGGTAAAAGAACAATTGAATTAATATTCAAGACTAGAAGCTGGTACTTTGGAAAAACAAATATATTAGACAAAGTACTAGTCAACCTAATAAAAGGAAAGAAGAAAACCAAATTGACATTATCCATGATGAAATGGGAGACCTCACCTCTAATGAAGAGGAAATTAAGGCAATCATTAAAAACTATTTTGCCCAATTATATGGTAATAAATATGGCAATCTAGGTGATATGGATGAATATTTACAGAAATATTAATTGCCTAGCTTAACAGAAGAAGAAATAGAATACTTGAATAGCCCCATGACAAAAAAAAAATGAACAAGCCATCAAAGACTTCCCTAAGAAAAAATCCCTAGGATCTGATGGATGCAAAAGTGAATTCTATCAAACATTCAAAGTACAACTAATCCCAATATTATACAAACTATTTGACATAATAAGCAACAAAGAAGTCCTACTAAATTCCTTTTATGACACAAATATGGCACTGATTCTAAAGCCAGCTAGATCAAAAACAGAGAAAGAAAACTTAGCAGATCAATCTCCTTAATGAACATAGATGCAAAAATCTTAAATAGAATATTAGCAAAAAAGACTCCAGCAAGTGATCATGAGGGTTATTTATTATAATTAGGTAGGATTTATACCAAGAATGCAAGAATGGTTCAATATTAGGAAAGCCATTCACAAAATTGAAAATATCAACAAGCAAACCAACAAAAGTCACAAGATTATCTAAACAGATGCAGGAAAAGCCATTGGCAAAATACAATCCCCATTCCTACTGAAAACACCAGAAAGTATAGGAATAGATGGGCCTTTTCTAAAAATAATAAACAGTATATATCTAAAACCATCAGCAAGCATCATTTGCAATGGTGATTAATTAGAAACATTCCCAATAAGATTGTTAAGTATAAATTTTTAGGGCTGAGACTGAATATAATTTTAGTGGTCACCAGGGATTTTAAATGGAAAGGAACATATCTGCCTCAATTTACAAAGAAGTAAAATGAAGTCCAGAGAAATTAAATTACTCCAGTCATAAGTAAAAGAGTTAAAATTTTAACAAAGACTCTGACTAAATCTGGGGCTCTTTCTACTTAGAATTTTATGGCCCTCAGAAACTAATTCAAACTTTTCATTCTATAATATATATATATATATATATATATATATATATATATAATCTTACTATGTGCCAGGTACTGTGCTAAGAGCTTTAAAATTATCTAATTTTTTTTTCAAAATGTCTCTGGGAAGTAGGTGATACTATTATGACCATTTTATAGATGAGAAAACTGTGATAAACAGAACTTAAGTGGCTTACCCAGGGTCCCACATCTACTAGTTGTCTGAGGGCATATTTGAATTCATGCCTTCCTGATTCCAGCCCCAGCATTCTATTTACTGTATCACTTTGATGGGAAAAATAAGGTTATGAGACCAGAATAAAGGCAGAAAATAGGAAATAGGAGAGGCAGATATTTTGTCATATCTTCTAACGCCGAGAGGGTGGGACTGTCTCTGTGCATCGACTTTTCCACTTAAATCTCCTTCACACACAAGTATCTTTGTGCACACTCATCTATCATAGATGAAAATGGACAGAGACAATCGTCTTCCTTGGTTACCGAGAGACTACTACTATACTAAGGATTTAAATTCTAAATCCCAAAGAAATACTCAAACCAGAATAGAATTTTGTGGTGGTTTATTTACAATAGAAGGAAGAAATTAAGAATGAGGGAGAGAGAGAGAAAGGGGAATATCTGCTCTGGTTTGGTCTGAGCCAGGGGGAATTCAGAGGCCTCAGCCAAGGGTCCTTCACAGAAGATTAAATCTAGCTCGGCTTCCAGCCATGAGAACTCCTCCAAGATGAGGGGCCTCTTTGGAGGCTGGTGCCTTCAGAAAGGGAAATGGAAAGGTGAGTCAGCCTCATCAGTCACCATGTGGTTGTCTCAGGGAAGCTGTTTGAGGTCCCATGCTTAAGCTCCAAGACATGTTCCACCTCCAAAGACTGCAAAAGTCCCTCTCACAGGAAATGGTGCGAAAAAAAAAGTGATGCAGTTCTTTACATTACTTCCTGTTTCACATGTACCAATGGTAGTGTAATCTTGGCTTTGGACAGGCCAAAGGGTCAGTCAGTTGTTTCTGATTTGTCACTTTCTAGCACACATGGGTCATAGACCATCCTCTCCTATTCTTAATCCTTAAGTGGAGGTGTATACATTCTTGGTTTCTAGAATTCTAAAGACTAAGCAGGGTGGAGTAAATCTATAATTCACAAGATCAGAAGTGAAACAAGGATGCCCATTATCACCTCTATTACTTAACATTGTACTAGAAACCGTAGCAGTAGTAATTAGAGAAGAAAAAGAAATTAAAATAGGTAATGAGGAGATCAAAGTGTCACTCTTTGCAGATGATATGATGGTCTACTTAAAGAATCCTAGAGAATCAACTAAAAAGCTAGTAGTAATAATCAACAACTTTAGCAAAGTTGCCGGATACAATATAAACCCACATAAATCATCAGCATTTCTATATACTTCCAACTCATCCCAGCAGCAAGACTTGGAAAGAGAAATTCCCTTTAAAATCATCCTAGACAATACAAAAGCTTTAGGAATCTGTTTGCCAAGACAAACACAGGAACTATATGAACACTATTACAAAGCACTCTCCACACAATTAAAACTAGATCTAAATAATTGGAAAAACATCAATTGCTCATGGGTAGGATGAGCTAACATGATAAAAACGACAATCCAATTCACACTAATTTACTTATTTAGTGCCATACCCATCAAACTACCAAAAAACTTTTTTACTGAATTAGAAAAAACAAAACAAACAATAACAAAGTTTATTTTGAAAAACAAAAGATCAAGAATATCAAAGGAAATAATGAAAAAAATGCAACGGAAGGTGGTCTAATAGTACCAGATCTTAAACTGTATTATAAAGCAATGGTAATCAAAACAATATGGAACTGGCTTACAGACAGAAGGGAGGATTAGTGGAATAGACATGGGGTAAGTGACCTTAGCAAGACAGTCTATGAGAAGCCCAAAGATCCCAGCTTTTGGGACAAAAATCCTCTATTTGACAAAAAGTGCTGGGAAAATTGGAAAATGGTATGAGAGAGATTAGGTCTAGATCAACATTTCATACCCTACACCAAGATAAACTCAGAATGGATGAATGAAGGAAACTATAAGCAAATTAGGTGAACACAGAATAGTATACATGTGAGATCTTTGGGAAAGGAAAGATTTTAAGTTCAAGCAAGAAATGGAAAAAATTACAAAATGAAAAATAAATAATTTTAATTATATTAAATTTAAAAGTTTTTGGTCAAACATAACCAATGCAATGCAAAATTAGAAGGGAAGCAAGAAATTGGGAAACAATCTTTATAACAAAAACCTCTGACAAAGGTCTAATCACTCAAATTTCTAAGAAGCTATATCAATTGTATAAAAAATCAAGCCATTCCCCAATGGATAAATGGGAAAGGGACATGAATAGGCAATTTTCAGTTAAAGAAATTAAAACTATTAATAAGCAAATGAGAAAATGTTCCGAATCTCTTATAATCAGAGAAATGCATATCAAAATAACTCTGAGGTATCACACCTCACACCTAGCAGATTGGCTAACATGACAGCAGAATGTTGGAGGGGATGAGGCAAAGTTGGGACATTAATGCATTTCTGGTAGAGTTGTGAATTGATCCAACCATTCTGGAGGGCAATTTGGAACTATGCCCAAAGGCCACTAAACGACTACCTGTCCTTTTATCCAGCCATATCATTGCTGGGTTTGTACCCCAAAGAGATAATAAGGAAAAAGACTTGTACAAGAATATTCATCACCACTCTGTTTGTGATAGTAAAAACTTAGGAAATGAGGGGCTGCCCTTCAATTGGGGAATGGCTGAACAAATTGTGGTATCTGATGGTGATGGAATACTATTGTGCTCAAAGGAATAATAAAGTGGAGGAATTCCATGTGAACTGGAACAACCTCCAGGAATTGACGCAGAGTTAAAGGAGTAGAACCAAGAGAACAATGTACACGGACATTGTGGTAAAATTGAATGTAATGGACTTCTCTACCTATAGTAATGTAATGATTCAGAACTATTTGGAGGGACAGATGAAAAAGAACTCTATCCACATTCAGATTGTGGGAAAAGAAACAAGAAAAACAACTGCTTGATCACATGGGTTTATGGGGACTATGATTGGGGAAGGAGACTCTAAAAGATCACCCTAGTGGCCTATGAGAGAGCACTATCCACATTCAGAAGAAGAACTGTGGGAAAAGAAACACAAGAAAAACATCCACTTGATCACATGGGTTGGTGGGGCTATGACTGGGAAAGTGGACTCTAAAATATCACCCTAGTGCAAATACTAATAATAAGGAAATGAGTCTTGATCGATGGCACATGTTAACCCAGTGGAATTGTGCATCATATATGGGAGGGGGCGGGGGAAGGAGAGAGAAGGAACATGAGTCTTATAACCATGGAAAACTATTCTAAATCATCTAATTAAAAAAATAAAAGATCACCCTATTGCAAATATTAATAATATGGAAATAAGTCTTTATTAATGACACATGTTAAACCCAGTGGAATTGTGCTTCAGCTATGGGAGGAGGTGGAGGGGAGGGAAGGGAAAGAACATGAATCTTGTAACCCTGGAAAAATATTCTAAATCATCTAATTAAATAAAATTAAAAAAAAAGAAATGGAGTCTCTATTCTTTGCGTTGGCTGTCGCCTATGCTGGAATGCTTGGTCCCCTCATCTCTTAGTTCTGGTTTCCTTTAAAATTAATTTCAGAACCTAGTTCTTCAAGAGACTTTTCATGATTCTTCCACCCTCCTCCAGATGCTAATATTTCCCTTTTCAGATTCCTCCGATATAATATATAACATATATTTACATCTACATCTATGTAGGACCTAGATATAATATGTGTGTCACACACAACTTTTACAATCAAATGAAATATTGAAACACAGAATAATACATAATACATGCTTTATAAATGCTTATTTTCTTATTCTTTCCCCTTATATGTATATGGTTAGTTTGATGTTGTTCCCCTGAATTAAAACATCATCTCCTTGACAGCAGGGACTGTTTTTACCTTTATTTGTATTTCCATTTTCTAGTACAAAGTAGGAAATTAAGAAATGTTTGTTGATTACCTGCCTCTGATACCTACTAGCTGTGTGACCATGATTAAATAATTTGATTTCCCTTTGCTCTGGTCAATATTTAAGACTGCATTAATAATAAATTTACAGTCAGCATTAGGTGATGGAGTTTATATAGATATTGTATGTCTAGGGGCAGCTATGTAGCTAAATGGAGTGAGAACTATGCCTAGAGATAGGAGGTCCTAGATTTAAATCTGACTTCAGACATATCCTAGCTGTGTGACCCTGGGCAAGTCACTTAACTCTCATTGCCTAGCCCTTACTGCTCTTCTGCCTTGGGACCAATACTCAGTATTGATTATTTTGCAGAATGTAAGGGTTTTTTAAACAAAATAAATTTTTGTCTTAAATAAATGTAAATAATAACATCCGGCACCAACCTATCTATCAATTAACAAGATCAATGAGTAATTGAAAGGACAAGGGAAAGTAAAATTGCTTCATCTCTCTGAAGTTTTGATGCCCAAAATTTCACGTCTGCCCAACATGAAAATTATCATGTGTTTTCATGTAAAAATAATCTTTCATGAAATTTGGACTCAGTGGGACAAGTTAAAATAACCTCAGTTAATATTGTGACTCTACTTGGATGCAACTTTTTAGCAATATTTCTGCCCACTATCTTTTGGAATGAAAAGGATACCTAGGAAAAAGATAGTTGTGTTCTGGTAAATGTTTAACAATCAGTTCTCTGAAACGATACGGCACACTTTTCATTTAATCTGCATTATATACATTTTCTCGATAACTTTCTTAAATCTAGACATTTATTAGAGCATTAAATCAAGCCCTGAGTTGTAGCATCTGTTCATCTCTGAGTTGTAAAGCCTCATACTGAAAATATGACAATTGGATCTTGAGTCAGCTTGAGCTATCTCTGTTACATGCCTAGAAAAAAAAGTTGCAATATAAGTAAGAAAATAAGCAGAAATGGAAAGCATAGCAATCAGTGCTAGATAATTAGAATGAGGTTCTTTTTTAAAAAATGTATTCATTCATTTATTTATTTAATTTTGAATATCTTTCCATGGTTACACGATCCTCCCTTCTTCTCTCCCCCCTCCTATAACCAATGAGCAAACTACTGGGTTTTATATGTATCATCCATTAAAATCTGTCAGGTTGTAGATATTATTATTATGCCTGAGACATGAAATCTGAAAAATTGTTTGTGATTTTTTGCCCCCATATACAATCAATTTGATGAAAAAGAATCTAAAAAGTGTATCACTTACTTGTTTTTATCTCTGTTTATTGAATTAATTTGGTAAATATAGTCAAAATTTGGATCTAAAAGTGGTAGTCCCTTTAACTCTAATTTTGCATGTGTCATTATCATTTGACCATAGAAAGACCACATAAATTCCCATATAACAAAGCATGATGCTATATTCTTTCTTATATTGAATTTTCCTTCTTAGCATATTATATAGAGAGAAAGATTTCATGCGGTGAGTGGTAAATCAAGTTCTAGGCTTGGCATTAGGAATATCTGGGCTTAAAGTGAGTCAACATTGGTATAGAATTTTAAGTTTTTTGAACCTACTTTATATAAATAATCTTGTTTGATCCTCATAACAGATCTGAGTTAGGACCTTAATATTAAATTTTCATATGAGGAAACTTAGACTGAGAAAGCTTAAGTGATTTCTGATTCATATAACTAGTAAGTGTAGGTAGGATTCAAACGTGGGTCTTCTTGGCTCCAGGATAATACTGGAGCCATTGTATCCTCTAGCAACTCCATAACAAGTGGTGATTGTTTGATAGTCTGCATCATTAGATGGAACATCAACAGTGATTTCAGTAAATAAGAGCCTCAGGGGTGACTGGAAATTTAATCCTTTGGTACTTATCTACTGTCAACTAACAGTGTTTGACAAAAAAAAAGTGACAAAATGAAGATTTAAATCTCTCAACTCCTAAGGACATTTTGGGACTTCCTGTTACTGTTAAATTTATTCTTTTATATGGTTTCAGTGAATCACAAATTTGTGTCTATAAGTTATACCTGTATGTACCTCTGCTCATCGATATTAGACAGTATTACATGTCTGTTGCCTTATACTATAAAGTGATATTTCCTTCTATCTTCCTGGTCTGCCTTATCCATTTACTTTCATCATAATGTCATGAGCGCTTTTCATCTTCCAATTCTAACTGCAGCGTTTTTAGATGCCAATCCTGATTGGAATGGGCAGCTGAAATGGCATGGAGTAGTTGATTGACATTGCCTATATAAATGCCTCTTCTCACAAGCTTATGCCATGTCACAATTGTCAAAGAAATTATATTACCAGCTCCTTTTGAAAATTTTAATTGAAGCATGATGCCCCTAGTCAATTATTATTTCATAAGTTAGGATCCAGATAAATTTCACTCTCGGGACAGTTGAGACCACAATTAAATGCCTCTCTTCTTTGTTGTTATATTTAAATTAACTTAATAAAAGTTCATGTAACTATTCATTCAACTATGTATTGATCATAATGACTGCCCAATAAATATTGATTTGGGGATTTTTTCTTCATTTAGAGATGAGTAGAAATAACTCGTCAAGAGAACCAATTTTTCCCCCAATGTGGGAGAGGAAGAGATCATGAATAATTGAAAAAGCCCAGAGCTAATGTGAAATCATTCCCAGTAAATACTACAGTAATTCAGCTATTATTCAATTATAAGAAATGCTATGCAAGAAGATTAAACTAAAACAAAATGTGATCCAACACCTTTTCATAGTCCATGATACATAATAGGAATTGAATAAATGCTTGTTGATTGATTGATGAATGGATCTTCAAATCTGTATGCCAGATATCCTTAGCAGCCAGCAGAGAATGATGATACTTCTCTCACACAGCAATTTTGAATATCTCTAAAAGCATAGATATATTTTTCTGTTTTAAAATGCCTGTGTCTCCAGAACATATTCTTTTTCAAAATCTGCCAGCACAACAGCCCGAGGTACTTTAGGAGATGTTGAAGAAAAGTTATTAAATTATGAAATTTCTAAAAAGAAAAACAATCATGATTTGAGTCTTCATTAGGAGCCATAAGTCTTCTGCAACATGTGAATTTTCTATGTAAATTTCTAAATTCAGATTTATAATTCAAATACTTAATGGCTGTTTCTGCATTAATCCCTTCTTCACTCAAACTACAATAGAAAAATCTGGTTTTGAAACCAATCAAGTGTCGAGATAGCCATCTGTCAGAATAAGACTTTACATGCTCTTTCTAGAGGTTACATGAAACAGAAAGACCTTTGTACTTAAGTTTTTGAGATAAGAAAACCAACTGAGCAATTAAGCCTAAGAAAGCTATGTTGCATGAACATGTAATTACCAATCCATTTCTACTAATTAAAACCGTTAGGCATTCATCAAGTGTATTACTACCAGTCAGGTACTGAGTTAAGTGCTGGAATTACTAAAACAAACAAAAAGAAAGGCAGTTCCTGCCCTCCAGGAGCTTACATTCTAAACAAGGAGGATAATACATAAAAGGGAGCACAAGGGGGCATCATGATGAAGTCTAGAGGATGAAGTATGGCTAGTTATTTCAGAAACATTGACACGTTAAAGTTGGTGCATAGCAACTACGTCTGGCTTAAGGGCTTATGAAAATATGAGAATTCAATAATGGTACATCTAAAATTTTAAACTTTTTCTCTGAACCAAAAAAAAAGACAAAGAATAAAAAAGGCAACCCATAATGCCAGAGTCTACTATAGTATAAAACAGATATGGACAGACTGACAATACTAGCAGCTTCCTCTTTTAGTTCTTTCATTCGTTTTTGAGAAATTCCTTACTCCCCCTACCACCCCACCCCCAAGTCTCATGTCATATAAGCAAGATGAAGTTACTAGTTGTGAGAACTGGAGGATGAAATCAGGAAAAAATAACCCCCTAAGGCTGATAAAAATTGAAGAAACACTAGTTATTTTCTCTGATATGAGTCATCCATCTCCCTATTGCATAGTTCTTATTTTGTTTTATGTTGCATTTAGAAATAAACCTGGGCAGAGGCCTAATCAAACATAGGGCTAAACCTGATAAAATATTAAGTACTAATTATTATTACCCAAATAGACAAGCAATTATTAGTTAGATCTAGAATAAATCTGAAGTATCATATTGAAATGTGGCAGGTAATGATTTCTAATTGTCTTGTACAACAATATACACAGCATTTCTATGAATCATAAAAGGTGTATAAATCAGTCACAGTAATTATGTTTTTATTTCCTTCAAAATTTCAATGAAAATAATATTTATTTGATTGAATCTATACCCTGGGCTTAAACCACTATAATTAAAATGAAGATAATTAAAGGCTTAACACTCACTAAAATGTGGAAAAAATTTACCACTAGGATGAGCCATGCCTGAAAAGGCCAGTTTTCCACTCTGGTCCCAAAGTTACTAGTTTGGGATTTTATTTGGACCACTCGCAGCATCACCAATATTACTTAATTCCTCCAATCCACTTTGGGCATAATATTTCAATTGCTGGCATCTATTACATTAGGGTACATAAAAGAAGTGCCATTTGCATGGTGAATTAGGGGTCTTATTTAGCAATTTTGGGGAAAGGAGCTCATCAATTTCTTTTCTCAGATGCTGACCATGATTTCAGAGACACTTTCATTCATAGGAATTTTTTAGTCCCATATGAAGGAAGGATATAGACTCAATTATTATTCAGAACTACTTTCAAATTCTCTCTTAATGTGTCTAGATTTGGAAGTACCCTGTAACATGAAGTAGCTGCAAAAGTGACTAATGATCTAGCCTTTATGTAAATTTTGACAAATAGTATTTGAACATCAGAACTACTCTGAAGTATTGAGGTGCAAGTAATACGTCCTTTTTATTGATAAGGAAACAACTGTAGCTCAGAGATGATGGAATGAAATCTAAACAGATCTTATAGATCATCTAGTCCAATCTTTTCATTTTATAGATAAACTGAGAAGAAATGTGACCTGCTCAGAGTCATACAGTAGTGAACAGAATTCTAACCCATAGATTTTGAGAGTTGTATACACTTTAGAAGTCATTTAGTCCAACCCATATTTTTAAGGTTTATTTATTTAAAATAATTAATTTAGAATATTTTTCCATGGTAACATGATTCATGTTCTTTCCCTCCTCTCCTCCCACCCCTCTCCTATAGCCAATGAACAATTCCACTGGGTTTTACATGTATCATTGATCAAGACCAATTTCCATATTATTAATATTTGCACTAGGGTGATTAGAGTCTGCATCCCTGATCATATCCCCATCAAACCATGTGTTCAAGCAGTTCTATTTCTGTGTTTCTACTCCCACAATTCTTTCTCTGGATGTGGATAGTGTTCTTTCTCATAAGTCCCTCTGAGTTGTCCATAGTTCCAAATTGCCCTCCAGAATGGTTGGATCAATTCACAATTCCACTAGCAATGCATTAATGTCCCAATTTTGCCACATCTCCTCCAACATTTATTACTTTCCTTTTCAGTCATATTAGCCAATTTGCTAGGTGTGAGGTGATACCTCAGAGTTGTTTTGATTTGCATTTCTCTAATTATAAGAGATTTAGAATAATTTTTTATTTACTTATTGATAGTTTTGATTTCTTCATCTGAAAATTGCCTATTCATGTACCTTGCCCATTTATCAATTAGGGAATGGCTCGATTTTTTCTACAATTGATTTGGCTCCTTATAAATTTGAGTAATTAGACCTTTTTCTGAGATTTTTGCCTTCACATATTCCACCAGATGCTCATGTCTCCCCATTCCCATGACATTTATATATGCATTTGTCCATTCTTCTTTGGGCATACCATTCCCCAGATAGAATATAATCTTCTTGAGATCAGATAGTGGTTTTTTATATAGTTATATCTGTAAGACTTAGTCCAATGCCTGACCTTAGGGCTTAATAAATGTCTGTTGAATAAATAATGCTGAAATTAAATAAAGTAATTAAATTAAAAAGAAATTACCAACTGGAGGAATTCCATGATAATTTGAATGATCTCCAGGGATTGATGCAGAGTGAAAGGAGAAGAACCAGGAGAACCTTATAAACAGAGATGGATACACTGTGCAGCAATGCAATGATCCAAGACATTTCTGAGGGACCTATGAGAAAGAATGATATCCACATGCAGAGAAAGAACTGTGGCAGTAGAACCACAGAAGGAAAACAACTGTCTGATCACATGGGTCTTTGGGAATATGACTGGGGATGTAGACTCTAAACGATCACCCTATTGCAAATATCAACAATATGGGAAATAGGTCTTGATCAATGACACATGTAAAAGCCAGTGGAATTGTGCATTGGCTATGGGAGTGGGGTGGGAGGAAGAGAGAGAAAGAACATAAATCATGTAACCATGGAAAAATTGTCTTAATCAATTAAATAAAATAAAAAAAACTATTTTGCTGCATGAGTAAAAAGAGGGGAAAAGTCAAATCAGTCTCTAAAGTGAAGATAATCAGTTTTTACTTAGAACATGTTTTATTTCAGATGCTGATGAGATTTTTAAATTAATATAATATAATATAATATAATATAATGTAATGTAATGTAATGTAATATAATATAATATATACACACATATATACTAATATACATCTCTATGCATATATATATACATATATAGCCATATACATATTTCATCCCCAATATATTGAAATTAGCTAAAGAAATAATTTAGAAAGAGAAGAAAAGGTTCAAGGCAGAGATTTGTGGAATACCTATACTTGGGGAGGGGCAGAAGATGGATGATAAAAATATATATAAATAAAAAGATAGTTACTCTATCTTCCATGAGGCTTCTTTTCTGCAGGCTCAATATGATCTATTCCTTCAACCAAATCTCATTTGGCATAGACTAAAGGCCCTTCTGTTTGCCCTTTTCTGGATATTCTCCACATTATCAATCAACTCATTCATACTTGGCACTGAGAATTAAACACAATAATATATGTAAGATCTGACTAGGGTATAGTATAGTAGTATAATAACCTCTCTATTGCTAGGAGTTTTGAACACAGGTCCTATGATCTGAAATGGTCAAGTGACCCACTGATCATCCAACAATTAGTGTCAAGGTCAAGATTAAAACTTTGTTCTCCTGCATTCCGATTCTGGCACTATCATCTCCTCCTCAGTTAATAAACAAAGCTTCCTCTTCCATATTCCTACCTCTACCTTGTCCATGGTATCACCTACCATTTTGAATAAAGGAAAGAACTGGAGTATCACATGACCTTTTCAGGAAAATGCATGGTTCCTTTTATGAGACACATAGCAATAAGATTTCTTTCCCAGTGAAGACTATCTTTTATACAGACAGCTTTCCTTTTGATCAAGGAAAAATCTTAGTAAACTAGATGATGAAGAAGGAAAGAAGATGGAAAGAAAAAAGAATGGAAGGAAATAAGATAAGAAATCATTATATATAGTTTTTTCTATTTAGGTAGCCAATTATATGACTTTATATACACACATATATATGTCTGTCTGTGCGTGTGTGTGTGTGTATACATACACATTTACATATCCACATGTAGAAGCAAATAGTCTTATTATAGATAAAGTAGTGAATTGAAACATTTTAACATCAAGATCTGCTAAATGGAGGCAGCACTAGAGAAACACCCAAAACATTCAATAAAGCTTTTCAACCTGAATACAGGGGTTACCATGACAACAGAAACTCAAAATCCCTCTTCTTCACATAAAGTTACAGAAAAAAATGCTGGAAGCAGCATGGAGTCCTCAAATTTATAACTACTGAACAAAGGTATAAAGATTCTTAAAACATTAGATAAAACTTGGATGGCAAATTTTAATATCGGCCTTAAAAATAATAACAGTGGCAAAAACTGAAGTCACTTCAATTTGTTTCATTTTTTGTTTCGGAATTTGTATCATTTTTAAGGATTATGTTCTGTTTTGCAAAGTCATTTTTATGAAGGAAAACTGAGTAGCCTATAATGACCTAATGGAGCTTGCTAACAATATTAATCTTAGAACGAGTATGAAAAATGTCAAATTGTCATAAAGGCTATATACTTTAATAACAACAACAAAAATTAAAACAAAATGAGCAGATTGCTGCTGACTCAGCACTGCCCTTATAATCTCTATTCCCCAGGGAAGCTTGAAATATGCAAATGCACACTCTGCTCTCTCTGGTTATGGATTTTGTGCTCTCCTATGGATTTTTTTTAACATTGAATGATATGTGATTTTATTACTTTAGGTATTTTTTTGGTGCAGATTACATCCTTTTAACAGGTCTGTAGTCAAAGTTTTCTGTGGTTGGTGGACTCTGCCAGTGTTTGTACTTCCTTAACATCACAGCTTTGAAAAGATGAGCCAGCGTCTCCCCCAGGCTATAGTGAGGTACTGGAGTAGTCCTTTAAGGACAACTAGTTGGCACTGTTGATAAGGTGAAGACTCCTTCCTTCCAGTTCAGAGCCAGCCTCAGACACTTAACTAGCTGTGTGACCCTGGGCAAGTCACTTCATCCTGTTGGCCTCAGTTTCCTCATCTATAAAATAAGCTGGAGAAGGAAATGACAAACCACTGCAGATCTTTGCCAAGGAAACCCCAACAGGGATCACAAGAGAGTCAGAAAAAAATTGAAAGAACTGAGCAACAACAAGAGCAACAAGTTTCTATCTATGGAAAGCTAGAAACCAGGAGGTACCTCAGTTAGAAGTGGCTGAGTCAGTGAGTCCTTAGGTTTTCTTCTTAATGATATGGCTCATAAAGGAGATTAAGAGAATGGATTTGCTAATTTGATCAAGCTCCCTATTATCTTATTCATCTGTAGCAACAATAAAATGAGCAGGAAAAAAGCAAGGAATAAAGTCTTTCCAATAAAATGTTTTAAGGGAAACATCTCGAGAAAACCTAAATGTTAAATTTTACCTTTGGACATTGACTTATACATTCATGGAAAAGAAACACGTGCTTCTGACCATTAGTTTTTGTTTTGTCAGGGCAATTGTGTCAATGCAAGTTCTAATGTAGGTAGGCTCTGGGCAGAGCTATAATTAAGGTATAAATGCCAGAAGTTTAACCCAGAGCACACACCTTCAGATGGCACTGTCAGTTTGGGGATTCTTAGCAGTTTAAAAACAATTGATTACCTAATTAGTAAATAAAATGAGTTAAATATGAAGCTACTAATGGGTATGTCCCCTTTTCGCCCCAACTAGACCTAGGGGACCCCTTAGCAGAAGTCTCAAGGTATAAAGGTATATCACATCTTTCTCCTACTCCTCACTCAAATGAATTTGTCTGAAAATTTTATCTGAGGCCATATTCTGTGATACTTGCCTCACATACCAAAATGACTGATGATTATCTGGTTATGGCTGTTTCTACCTACTAGTGGGCTGATCTTTTTTCTCTTTTCTGAAATTAATGTTTTGTCAGGCTGCAGGCAATGCAGCACCTATTAAAGTCAGCTTTAATTCTAAACAGCGTAGGAATGAATAGGCTGGTTATTTTATTTTATTTTTCAATTTTGAAACCTCTTATTTTCTTTCTCTTCCTCCTCTTGAAAAAGAAAAAAAAAACAAATGCAACGCCTTGTTTTATGCAAGTATAGTAAAAAACAAACAAACAAAATTATCTTGATCTTAACAAATACTTGTTTTCCTTAATGTTTATTGGTCTACACATTTTCTGTAATAAAGTGATTAGCATCTTTCATGATCAATCCTCTGTAAGAAGATGACTTTAAAACCACATGGAGTCAACAAAAGCAGAGCTGACTTTCTGCAACAAAGACGGCCAACTACAATTTCAGAAAGATTTTACCAGGGTGACAGTTATACCTCTCTCCCCTGAGAAGTGCAGGTAATCTTATTGCCTTCTGAGAAGACATTTAATGGCATTCTGGTATATTATATTCAGGTAAATTATTTTGTGAGAATGAGTTTTTGTAATCCGCAACTCAGGTTAAAAACCTTTGTTCTAGAGAGAGAGATCTACAAAATGAAATAGATATGTCCTGATAGAAGAACATTGAAATTTAAAGCCCAAAGTTCAAGTTTCATTTCTGTTATTTACTACCTATGTGACTTCAAGAAAAACTTAACTTGTGTATGTATCAGGTTCTTCATTTACAAAATAAGGATGATAATATCTGAAGTACCTAGCTTCTGCACAAAAGTCCTACCTTAGGTCCAGGGGGATATGGTTGGGGATGTAGACTCTAAATGATCACCTCAGTGCAAACATCAACAATATGGAAATAGGTTCTGATCAAGGACCCATGTAATACCCAATGGAATTGCACGTAAGGGAAAGGGTAGGGGGAGGGGATGGAAAGAATATGATTATTGTAACCAAGGAAAAATGTCCTAAATTGACTAAATAAATACAATTTTCAAAATGAAAAAAAGTCCTACTTTAGTACCTTCACAGAAGCAAGAAAATAATGCTGGCTACCAAAAACTATAGATTCCAACTTCTTGCAAATTCTACCAAGCTGAAAAGAGTTTTACCATAGTAGTAGGGTGACAATTAGTCTAGTGATGTAGATTAGCCTATCTGAGTATGGAGAGACTCATCACTAAGTTGGCTGATATGTAATAAGTTTTTCAGACACAGCAACTCATGAAGATCATTAACTAAGTTATAGAAGAGGACCATGGTCTACAGTGGGAGGACTACTTAGACCCACAAAATTATAGCTCTTTGGA